>NW_028297111.1:4997117-5109435 GCF_055798465.1 Pogonomyrmex barbatus | reverse complement strand
AAATGTCGAGGCTATAATAATTTTTAAATTATTGGCGATTAAAGTTTACTAATCACAGAACTGATATTTCGCGCGTTCAGATATGATGATATAACAAGTAAAGGTTCCACCACGAGGGTCCTCTTACAACATCGAGAATATCACAGAAATATACAATGACATTCTTATTAAGAAATTATTTTTGTTTCGGAACTTATTTGTATATTACACAATTAATACTGCAACGTAACATCACAAAATATCTGTTCAATAATGATATATTGTATCATATAATAGCTTTCAAAAAAATTCATCACAATGTTTATTTATCTTATATGGTAATATTAAAATGGTAAAACCAGTTAAGATAAAAAAAATTATTACAGTTTATCGTTTACAAACTTGTATATTTATTAAAATAATTATTAATAAAAATATAGATCGGTAATTTGATATAAGTACATTAAAGTCAAATATTTGACATAATATTACCACAAAAAGTATACTATCTGAACTATCTGTATATATATATATATATATATACAAGGCGATTCCCCATATTCTTAAAGGACGTATTCCTGAATTAATTCTGAGATGATTTTTCCTCTACAATTCTTTTTATCCGTAGCTTACTTTTGAAATTATAAAAGAAAATAGTTAGCAAATTACAGGACGTCTACGGAAGGTAGACAGGGGCGGCGTAATCCACCATCCTACGCAGGCGATTATTGCAGGATACTCGCTGCATTAGCTGCTTACTACACGCGATAATATGCGCATATGCGATTCTCTCCTTATTTTCTCATTTTCTTTCTCTCTTTCTCTCTCTCTCTTTCTTTTTCTCTGATTCACTTATCTTGTAGCAATCTCTACGATATTTTTATACCGTTGTAGTTTGATGGAATAATTTCATCGTGGATAAACAATGCCCCATGTGATAAATCCACGCACACACACACGCACACGCACACGCACACGCACACGCACGCACACACACACACACACACACACACACACACACACACACACATCGAGTAATAAGCCAGAAACTTTTTCCTTTAAGTGTCGGTCCACAATAAGTATTTAATCTTTAAGTCGTAAGAAATTGACCAATCATAGTCGATTATTCTTTTCATATTCGATTATAATTGGTCAATTTCTTACTTCTTAAAGCTTAAATCACCTATTGTGGACCGACACTAATAAATTGTATCGCGTATCAATACTTTCACTATTTACTCACACACTTGATCGATAGATTGAGCTATTTACGAATAGATCTATCAGTTTATTATTATCAATCATTATCGGTTAAGTATTCGGTGACTAAAAATGATTTCAAGAAAAAAAAAACATTATACGTAATCACAGTAATCTATCAGAAGTTCTCTTTTATAAATTGTATCGACAATTTTTACGGATTTGATTTTGATTTTTACGGACTCACGCACTTGATCGATAAAATCATTTACGAACAAATTTATCGGGTCTATTATTAATCACTATCGGTTAATTATCCCGCCGATTGAAAATTATTATAAGAAACGCATTACATAGAGCGCATGTAACCCGTCGACTCTGCTCGATGACAACAATCAGGCAGATTATATTCTTAGTGCAGTAAAGTGTATTAATTCGCCAAGTGATAATAACGATTTAACTTATCGACCTAATGTAATGTAAATTAGATCGATAAGTCAGCCTATTATCATGATACAGCGCATTAATAATCGACAAAGGAACGCTTCGAAACACATTCATAGTGCCAAGCAATAATACATAATGTCGATAAATAATATCCACCTGTCGAATATAAACGCGTTGATTTTTTTTTTAATAATTTGCGAACTCGAACAGAATGTCCTTCGAAATAACATATTTGGTTGCCCTAAAAAGGGCAGATTATTATAGAACATAATATATGTTCTTTTCATAATAATTTCTTTTCTTTTCATAATAAATGTTCGAAATGTCCGCCGTCCATTCTGATACAAGCTCTCATATGTTTCAGTAAATTTTCATGGGTTTTTTCCATAACTTCGTTGTCAATCAACTAAACGGCATCACAAAGTTTGTTATTTAATTTTTTGACATTCTCGGGAAGCTGTCTGTAAATGATTTCCTCGCAGTATCCCCACAAGAAAAAATCTAATGGATTGAGGTCTGGGGATCTTGCAAGCTAACGTATCGCACCATACCGGCCCATCCAACGACCGAGACCACCAATTGCGGATTTAAAAAGTCTATGACTATTCTGGCCTTATGTGAACCAGCACCGTCCTGTTGAAATATAATTTTATTTCTGTTTAATAATCTCTTCCAAAAAGTCCGGCAGATTTTCTGATAAAAATTCCAAATACGATGCGCTATTTAATCTTCCTGGAAGAATAACTGGTCTCAATATTTTTGTATCCATAATCCCAGTTCGGATGTTCAGTTCCAACTTGATAATTTCTGAGTCATGTCACTCGAGGATTCTCGTTGTCCCACATATGCATATTGTGCGAATTCAAAATTTCTTCTCGTGTGAACAGCGATTCGTCACTGAATATTATACGAGAGGGAAATTCTCGATCTACTCTTCTCAGGAAATTTTTGCAAAATCTCTTTCTCCGAGGATAGTCTTTCTTGTCGCAAATGTTGCACGCGAGTATAAGATAGACATGTAATTTTTCTTCTTTGAGTATTCTTTGGTGGAATAAAATAATCCGTGCTCCCGAATACTAGTTTCAGGTTCTTGCTTAACAACACGAAGGACTGTTTCCACGTTTCGTAAATTTCTTGCAACATGATGTCCACCAGTGTCCTATCTTTTTAGTAACACGCTTCCAGTTTCATATAATCTTTGAGTCGCTTCAAGTATAACGCTAGGTCTTGGATGTCTTGCTCGGTTTGGATATAATTCGACGTATCTCCTCGCAGCAACGTGTATTGCCCTTGACACTCGCCAAATACCATCACCATGTAATACTACGTAATACTTTTCGTTCGTGTAGGCTGCCATATCGTTCATGTTGTCAACGATGTTTTAATAAGCAAAGGAATGAAGTATCGATATCGTCCTGATAAGGATGTTCTAAAAATCGAAAGATAGCTGATGTCGTCCTAACAAGGACGTTCTAATAGTCGAAGAATTATTGAGTGAAGTATCGATATCACTTTGATAAGAACGCTTTAATAATTGAAGGATTATTTAGCGAGATATCGATGTCGTTTTGATTGATGTGCCGCTCCGGACAGGGAAAGTGATGGGAAGAAGGCCACTGATTTTACACATTTCACTGAATAAAAGAGCTTTATTATTTAATTCAATGTACGTTATTTTCGAATCACCCACAAACTCAGCTGTCGCGTACTACAATACTTTCTTTACGTCTACGTTTTACGTCGGAACGCGTCTGAGCGCCACTTGATTACTCTCGTCGCTTTTTATCAGTCCGCTGTTACGCGACCTCGGCGCGTCTTCGTGTCGAAACGTTATTTGGTACGTCAGCGTTTCGACATGATGTTATCAGAGTCAGCGTCCTTACCAAATTGCAGTGCGTACGTATGTGTGTTATATTATATATGTATATACAGGGTGTACCAAAATTCCCATATTTGGAATACATTACATGATTCTTTATGTTAAAAAAAAACAACTTTTTCTTTTAGAAAAATTGCGAATAGTTTTTACAATGGATCAAATTAAAGGTGACGAATGAGCGCGCGTATGTACATAGCGGTCAGGGCCGGTCTGGTACCTAATCTTTGACAACTTCACGTATTGTATTGTTTAAACATAATGAAACATAATGAAAATTAACAAAACAAATATTGTTTTCATTCTTTAGTTAGCGATTTAATAAAAAAATTGTCTGATTTCGTAGCATTATCTGGAAATAAAAACAAATGTAAGTAATATGGTGTATGAATTGAGCGTCTTGGCGTGATAAGAAGCATGAGCGGCGGCTTATCCTTCCCCTCGCCGCGCGCGCTCCATCCACTGCCAAGCGTCGGGCGGCCAATGTCGACACGCTGGGCCGTACGCTGATCCTATGGGTCAGGCGGACGAGCGTTTTTTCCTCGCGCGCTCTTATTTGTGCAACTTTAATATTTAACAAACTACAACGCAAGACATGGCATTTACTCGGCAAGCAGGATCTTGATTGCTAAAATCTTTATAATATGAAAATAAATTCAATTAATTTTTATATTACTAACTACGTGTCACTTTTTTAGCAGACTTTCAACATAGTGGTTCTATAATAATTCGATGATCAATATTATTGATATCGATTAAAATCCCTTTTATTATCCCCCCCATCAGAAATATATATTGCGAAAAATATTACCTCAGCCAGGAATTGAACCTGGATCGCCCGCTTTCCGGGCAGGCATCTTATCCACTAGACCACTGAGGCTATGGTAATATTTATCGCAATATTCAAATAAATAATGTGTAATGTCTTTTTCAGCCGACATGAGAATAAACAATACATAAGTATAAGCCAAGTACATGTTAACAATCTACAACGCGAGACATGGCATTTTTATTATCTCCCCCATCAGAAATATATATTGCAAAAAATATTTAATATTTAATAACGAAAATTATTACAAATACCGCAAAATGGTACAAGATATTTTCATTTATCTCGCTCCCATCTATCTTCTCACGAGCAATGTTACACATGCTATGGGATACCCTGTATACATTTTATATATATATATATATATATATATATATAGTGTTATAGCCGAACGGTGATCCGGTCGCTTTTGGTCCCTGAGTAATGTTGTAAAGATCGTTCCTTGCCAACACGCCGTTGTTTATGATTATTGATTAATTGATTGAAGAGATTTGACGGAAATTTGTGTAGGACGGTTTTGAAAAGTTTAAAGTAAAACGAACTGTGTAATAGTTTTTGAGCTTATTAAAGTTTTCTCTTTGTAAACGGCCTCTATTTATTTCCGCGAGTCGCGTGAGTGCGAATTGTGCGAGTGACCGCCGCGGAAGTGCAATATTTTTGGGGGCTCGTCCGAGATAGCGGACAATGGACGTCGCGTCGGGAAGTATCGAAAGACCAATCGAGAACGATGAGGCACGAGGATCTTCCGTAAGGAGGACGACTCGCGTGGCGAGAAAGAGGATTTGCACGTCGAAGGAGGACGAGATAACAAATTTGGAGACCGTTTTTCGTTCTACACAGAAGGAACTCCATCTTTTTCGAGAGGAGCGAACAATGCAGCGGCATGAAACTGAATTTTTACAGCACTCGGAGGAGCTATATCAAATGTCACGCCAGTCTAATTTTAATTTATTCGAAAAAAATTTGGGAATTGAACATAAGCCCGTTACGTATGACAGAAGTGTCCCGCTGCGCGAATTTTTAGCTCAATTTAATTTAATTGCGCGAGCAAAAGCTTGGGGGGATTCGGAAAAAGGAGTCGTGTTAGCCGCACGTTTGAAAGGAAAAGCGCGTACGGTTTTGGAGGGAGGAACAGATTTGGAGAATTCACGATTCTCCGAACTCGTATCTAGATTAAAGTTACGGTTTGACGAGAAATTTTCAGCTCAAAATTTTTATATGGAATTTACAAATCGGAGACAAAATTTTGGGGAAGATTTAGCTTCTTTGGGATCCGATTTGGAATGTTTATCTCGTTTGGCTTATCCCGAGTGTTCGCCAGCTTAACAAGCTCAAATTGCGTGTTCTCAATTTATTATTGCACTCACGGACGGATTTATTAAATGAACGCTTCAATTGGAAGAGCTCACGTCATTAAGAGCGGAAAGGGCCGTAGTTATTAAAATTATAAAAGAAAATAGTTTTTCGAAACCTCGAGAAGAGGAAAAAGAAAAGAGATACGAACAGGACTTTAAAAAGGGATGCGGATTTATAGAAGGAAAAGAAAGAGATTTTACGGAAAGGACAGGACATTTATAAAACAAAAGAATTTTTAAGAATTTTTAAATTTGTAAGTGGAATGTTGGCAATGCGGAGCCATTTCTGGTCAGAGTGCCCTTCACTTTTTAATTAAAACCAGGGAAACTCGGATTAGCTGAGCTTGGTGGGGAAAATTCATTGAGCTTGGCTGAAAAAGAAAGACATTTTTCTTTGCGAAACTTGGGGGGGGGGAATTCAAGTGATTTTTATTTTCGGGGTTCTATTGATGGGCAAACGTGTATTTTTAGGATTGATACGGACTCTGATGTTTCAATTAATAGCAATTTTGTTAAATCAGATCAACAACAGCTTTGGATTGGAAATAGGAAATAGGAAATTGAAATATCCAACAGGTGAAATAGTTCCAATTGATTTTAAAGTTGTCGTTGGAATAAAGCTTGGTAAATATGAGTGGGGTCCGTTTGATGTTGTAATTGACTACCAGCCACTCATAGCGTTTAAACAAAGGAAAACCTCTAGGTATCGGCCGCTGTGAGTGGTTGTGGTCAATCGCAACGTGATCAAACGGGACGCTCTCGTAAATATTTATTGGATTTCCCCTTGTACTACTGTGATCAAATATAAACGAGATTTTTAAATTTAAACTGCGCGGGTTTATCGATTCTGACAAATATTTTTTTGATTAAGTTGGTACTGTCTTTGACATCTGTGTGAAATTTCATGTCATTCTCTTCATTTGTTTAATAAATTTGTTTAATAGTGAACGCTCATTTTTGTGAATATCCAAAAGTATTTTTTTCGATTTTTACGATGTGTGATTCTGTTGGGCAAAGAAATTATATTTTATTTTGTTTGCGGAATGAAATTTCTGCTACTGAAACGTTTAGAATGTTGCAGAAGGCTTTTGATGACCAGGCTCTATCAAGAGTATTTGACTGATATAAAATGTTGAAAGATGGTCGAGAAAGCGTAGAAAACGAACCACATCAAAGACGATCAAAAACATCAACTGATGAACAACACGTGAAGCAAATCAAGGATTTGGTGCTCCAAAATTGTCGATTAACAATTAGAGAACTTGCCGATACTGTAAACATTTCATTTGGATCAGTCTAAACCATTTTGAAAGACCATTTGTACTTGAGAAGAGTCAAATCTCGTTTGGTTCCGAAAACACTCAATTTTTTGGAAAAACAGCGTCGCATTGAAGTGTGTGAAACAATGATTTCTGACTACCAGGACAAGATGAAACGCATGAAAATTGGAGACTTGGATCTATGCATACGACCCGGAAACAACCGACCAATCGAGCGAATATCGTGCAAAAGGTGAGGCAAGACCAAAAAGATCGCGCCAAAGTCGCTCAAAAATCAAGGTTTTGTTAACAGTTTTCTTCGATTATCGTGGTGTGGTGCATTATGAATTCCTTCCGCCGGGCCAAACTGTTAACAAGGAATATTATTTGAGTGTTATGCGTCGTTTGCGTGAAGCTATTCGCCTCAAAAGGCCAGATTTATGGGCAGACAACTCATGGTTTTTGCACCACGATAATGCGCCATCTCACACTGTACTGGTTCTTCGTGACTATTTCGCCAAAAACTTGACCCATATCGTTCCACAACCACCGTATTTGTCTGATTTAGCACCGTGTGACTTCTGACTATTCAGTAAACTCAAAAGACCGCTCCGGGGATACCGTTTTGAATCGATTGAGGAGATACAAGCCGAAACGAAGAAGGTATTGAAGGCCATTCCGGAAGAAGAGTTTTCAGAGTGTTTCGAGAATTGGAAAAAGCGTTGGCATAAGTGTATTGCATCGGGAGGGGATTATTTTGAAGGTGACGAATTTGATTTTGAAGAATAAATAAAGATTTTTCACTCTATAACAAAAATCTCGTTTATATTTGATCACAGTAGTACATAGCAAAAATTAGTGACGAATGCATCCTAGGAGTGGATTTTCTCTCTAAGGTTGGACAAAATAGAATCTTTGATTTAGTTTTTGATTTAATTTTTGAGAAACAAGAAGGAAAAAATTTTCTTTCGCGGATAAGCAATCCCGTTAATAAAGTCCTTTCTTGTTAGAATTCTTTAAGAGGAATTCTGGAAAGATGGATTTTTTGCAAACATATTTTGCTGAATTCATTATTGAATTTCAGGATGTTTCAGGATTATTTTCTTTTCTGAAAATATCGTTGCAGGAAATTGCTCAGTAATTGAGCATTCTATTACGGTTGAGAAATCTAACTCTATTAAACAAGTTCCTAGGCGAATTCCTTTGCAAATGCGTGATGAGGTGAAAAAGATTCTTGAGGAGATGAAGCAACAAAATGTAATTGAGAAATCTCATAGACCTCCTGCAGTTATGATGAAAAGAAAGATAGAACATCAAAATTTTGCGTCGATTATAGAAAACTCAATGCCGTCACCGAGAAGGAAGGAAATCTTCCCTTCAAATTTATAACGTGGCTGCTCCTTTTGAAAGAGTGCAAATGGATGTTCTTGGTCCTTTGCCGATTTCTTCCGGAAACAGGTATTGTTGGTTGTAACGGATTGCTTCACTAAGTGGGTAGAGGCTTTTCCTCTTAAGAAGAGGCTTTCCTCTTAGAGCAAATATGGTTGCTGAAACCTTTGTAAGTTAAGTTATTTCTAGACATGGTGTGCCATTAGAATTGCATACTGATCAAGGAAGAAATTTTGAATCACGGTTATTTCAAGAATTGTCTCAATTATTAGAATGAGAAAAACTCGAACTACCCCTTTCCATTCTCAATCGAATGATCAAGTAGAAACATCAAATGTTGTTGAAATTTGTTGAAATTGTTGTTGAATTTAGCGAAATTTATTCCGGAAATAATTTAACAACATTTGATGTTGACGTTCTACTTGAAAATCAGAGGGATTGGGATTATTGGATTTCATTGGGTTTATTGATTGGGCTTATATCTTCCAAATCTTCTTGGGCCAATATCTTCCAATCTTCTTGGGCTTAGATCTTCCAAACACGAGATCACTGGTTTTATTCCTTCGGCGTTATGTTTAGGGGCGAGAATAAAGGTTGCCCTTAGATCTTCTTCGGGGTTGTCCTCCAGAGTCTGAAGACATTGCACAGGGAAGAGGATTCTCATTTAAATTAAGGGAAAAGATGAGTCATATCCACAACATTACATCAACGCATGGATTTTAAATCTCAGAGGATGAAATTTTATTATGATGTAAAGATAGACGATTGTGTTTTGAAGCCAGTCAGAAGGTTTGGCTTTTTAATCCCCGAAGAATTCAAGGTAGAACCCCTAAGTTGCAGAGTAATTGGGAAGGTGCTCCATATGTAGTTGTTAAAAAAGTAAATGATGTAGTTTATTCGGAAATCGAATAGATATAGAAATAAGGTTGTGCATTTGGATAGATTAGCTGCATTTCATGAGAAGAGAAATTTCTGAATAAACAATTTTGTCGGGTTGAGTACTTTTTGTAGGAGCCCGAAAATGGTCAATCTTTTTTTTGCCTTTGGGAGGGAAAATGATAAATTTGCAAATATTTAAGAATATTTTGAAAGAATATATATATATATATAATATATAATATTTTGAAAGAAATAGATACTCGTTTATATTATATTATATTATAATAGATTCTCGTTTCCGTTTTTGTTTAAGTTTGCTGTTGTGTTGGCGTCAATGGCGGGAGATCTTTTTTTTGCGAAGCCCGAACATCTGACTGAATTATAATTTTAAAAAGTCTGCCTCGTCTTTGGTTTTTTTGAACCGTGGTTTTTCCCAGGGATTTAGGGCGAATGCCGAGGCGGGGACTTGGGATGTCCGTAAGGATGAAAGGGTCCATGGAAGCTTCCCGTCCGAAGATTCAAGAGAGAAGTGCGCAAGACACAAGCTCAAGACAAAGAAATATCAAGAAAGAAGATAAAAGAAGAAAAATAATCTCGTAGAGGCAACTTTCGGGAAGGGTGAAGTTGAGACTGGTTTGGCGCTCAGTAACCCACAGTAGCAGCTCGGGATAGAGCAAGAAGCCGACAGATTTCCTGAGAGCTTCACCATGGAAGAAGAAGCCGATTTTTCTGCGAGAGAATTCACTGGATTTGTCGGGACGACAATTTCAAAGAGGAGGTAGTGTTGTGGTCGAGCGATGGTCCGCTTGCTTTTGGCTCTCGAGTAATGTTGTGAAAATCGTTCCTTGTCAACGCGCCGTTGTTTATGATTATTGATTAATTGATTGGCGATATTTGACGGAGATTTGTGTAGAACGGTTTTGAGAAGTTTAAAGATTGTATTAGATGTACAAAAAAGTTCTGAGCTTTTTTTTGTAAAATTCAATCTTTATTCAAAAACAAACAAAAAAATATTAATCAGCGGAATTCCCCGTTTGCATCAACGACCTTTTGCCATTTTTCGGGTAGCTTGCGAATTCCTTGATGATAGAAGCTCATCGGCTTCAAAGCGATAAAGTCATCAATGCGCGAAGTTTGGTGGCGTGGGGCGCGCGCGGCGGCGGCGGTGTCGCACGTGTTCGTCGCGAACCTTTAAATCAGTGGTGATTTAAAACGTGCACGCGTGTCGCGGGTGTTGTTGCGAGGGTGGATATTTCGCTAGGTCGTTGAGATCGGAGAACGGGTGCCCGTTCCCTGCCGAGAGAGCTTGGCTGACGGGGGATGTGCCCCTCGTCTGTCTGCGTGAATGCCGAGTGAACTCGACCAGCCGGGGAGGGCCCCGGCTGCGTGCGGAGAAGAAAGTGGCGATGCCGAGTGTACTCGGCCGATCAGGGTGTACCCTGGTGCTCGGAGAGGTGGTATCGGGGAGAACCCCGATACTCGGCGGTGAAATCTCGGGCACGGCGGAGTCGGGTCGAGCGAACTCGACGCGCTGGGGAGACCCCAGCAACTCGCGGCTTGCCGTGCGAGATACGGAGACGGCTTTCGGCTAGGCCAAGCGAACTTGACGCTTGGGGAGAGCCCCAACAAATCTCAGGCTTGCTACCGGTTTCGGATGCTCGCTTCCTTGAGACGGACTCTCGGAAGACGAGCTAGGAACAGTAGTAAACGAGGAGTGATTTCCTGTGGAGAGCGATGCCTTTTTATACCCGAGATCGACCTCGGTATTTTCGGTCGGATCGGTCGGATTGGTCGATCTCGGGGTTAGCATCCCTCTCCCCAAGAGCGGAAAAAAGGATCGGGGGATGATTAAAGGTAGGGAAGGAATTCGGTGGGAAGGTAACGGCGCGGTGCGGTACGCTCGCTCGATTGTGTGGCGCGGCATCGGTGCGGCGCGGGACGCGTTCACGCTCAGTGGTACGGTGCGTGGCGCGGTGCGGAGTGCGTTAGCGCTTGTTGGCGCGGCGCTTGGCGCGGTGCGGGGAAATACCACGAAAATATACATGTAACATGTTTTCGTGGTATTCTCCGACGCTTCGGAGTTCGCGTATGGATGTATTTAAAAAAGGAGGCATTACTGCCTCTTTGCGGCCACTGCCGCACTCCGTCTGGTGTTCGGCGGTCCCCGACGGATGGTGGGTCGGGGGAAATTCGGAGGAGGAATGGAGCGGAGGGATGCGCTCCGTTACATCCTGAATAAATATTGTCCAAATTAACGTTAACGATATCAAAAAAGTTTTAAACAAAAGTTTTACGGCTGCAAGTGTATTTTACAACGATTGTATTTTACAAGTATTTGAATTTTTAAAAAATGTTATATTTTCGAGCACCCCCAATCCTTCCCCCTAATTTTCAAAAATTTTTTAATTTCTATAAGAACATGAATTCAAGAGCATTTTATGTTGAATATAACGGTATATAATAAAATCATTTTCCGAAATTGCATTTTTGGAAACTGAGTAAGAAATACCTCTATACCTGCTTCATTCGTATTCGTCTCATATCGCGTTGGCGGTGGGGGACAATATTAAAAATGAATATGATGCAGTTCGTCAGTACAGTATTAGTACAACAATAATTATTAAAATATGAGCTTTTTTCATACTTGTTTTATACCTTTGAAATACTTTTTGTTATAATAATAATCATCAGAGCAAAATTGTATTAGACAGCTCGTATAAATTAACAAGAGGAAAGAGAGGCCAGTGAACAAGCGAAAATGAAGTAACGTAATAAAAACAAATTCGAACAATATTTATTGTAAAAATAACAATTAGTAGAATTACTTTCAATATAAATTTGATATTGTCCATTTCGGCTTCAGGGAGCCTCCTTTAGCAATTTTTCTTAACAAAAGCGATAAACGAAGGGGAATTGTAAGTGCATAAAAATTGGTTCGGTGAAATTATAGAACACATTTAGATTCAACCGCAAACAGATAAAAGATTATAAAGATTATAAAAATGTGAATAATATAATAATTATAAGAATGAAATTAAGAGTTAACAATCAGACGCATAAGTTTTTAGGCATTTAAATACTCCTCTGTTTTTTATCATTTTTGTTAAGAAAAATTGCTGAAGAATCACGGTGCAAAAATTGCACCGTGAAACCGAAACGTACAATATCAAATTTATATTAAAGGTAACATTGCTAATTATTGTTTTTACAATAAATATTGTTTACTCGAATTTGTTTTTGTTACGTTATTTCGTTTTTGCTCGTTCATTGACCTCTCTTTCCTCTTGTTAATAATCATAATCATAATCTTAATAATGATAGTGGGTTTGTTAAACAATTCAAACATATTCAAATATTTTTGATGATATATAAAGAATACATGCAGTACCGTGGACAATTAAAAACAAGTTACAATTAAATAAAGAAATGATTATTTTTATAAAATATCGTTCATTTAATTTTGGTCGTACGACAGCTATTGCAGTGCTAGCTATTGCAATGTTATGAATATATTTTATTGATCAACATTTATATTTTGTGTCATAATATCTTATTATCGCAACTCTACGCAAGAAATAAATCTATGGAGATGGAGTTTTATTTGCATGTATTGTTTACATAAGTATCGGATGAAATTTTGATAAAAATTTCGAAACCTTTGTTTCACTCCTTCAATTCTTCTTGTCTTACTACTTCTTCATAAGTCAACTGCTTTTCTTTATGTATCATATTGAGATATTATCGACGTTATATAATTTTTTACATTGTATGCGTAATTTTCTTCGTCATCAATGAGTTCTATTTCATCTGCATCTGGTATATCAAATGCGGTTTGAAAATCCAATTCTTCCTCTTCCATTTTATGTTAATTATTTAAATAATTACTTATTTAAATAGCTAATTTATAATGAATTTAATGTATCTTTGTAATAACTGATTATTTTACAAAAATTTTGAACAAGAAGGCTGAAATATAATCTTGTATAGTATATAGATCATGTATTATTATGTCTAAAAATCTTTAAAAAATATTATCAAAATTAATAAATTGTTGATAAAAAATTCTTAAGTTAATTAAAATAAATAACTATAATTTCAACTTAAAAAATTTATAAAAAATGTAAAATGTAAAATAAAAAATGTATAAATTTTTTTTTTTAAATACATATTCATTTATTAAGCTCGTATCTCTCACTTCTATCAAGCGATACTTTAGAGAAATTAATTATAAAACTGCGAATTCGCTGCGATTTGCATTCTTTTATATTAATGTTTATGCAAACAATGCTCATGTAAATAATATATGCAAATAAAACTAGCATTAGCAAATATATTTCTTGCGTAGCATTGCGATAATAAGACATTATATTAATAGACACGAAATATAAATGTTGATCAATAAAATATATTCATAATATTGCAATAGCTACCATAAGCATTGCAATAGCTGCCGTACAACCAAAATTAAATAAATCATATTTTATTAAATTAAATAAATCATTTTATTTTATAATTATTTCTTTATTTCTAACTTATTTCTAAATGTACAAAGTGCTTCGTACGTTTTTCAATACCTCATTAAAAATATTTGACTTCCATTTAACAAAACCTGTTATCATCATTATTATTATTATTATTATTACTATTCTCATTATTATTATTATAAAAAAACTCTTATTTCAATAATTATTGTTGCACTGATACAGTACTGACGAACGAATCATTTCATCTTTAACGTTGTCCCGCGCAGCCAACGCGGTATGAGACGAATACGTATGGAGCGCGTATATAGAGATATTTCTCGCTTATTTCAAAAAAGCGATTTCGGAAAATAACTTTTATTATATACCGTTGTATTCAGCATAAAATGCTTTTGAATTTATATTCTTATAAAAATTAGGAAGAGGCTCGAAAGTGGAGGGGGCTCGAAAATATAATCTTTTGAAAAATTCGAATACGTCCTTAAAGTACATTTGGAGCCGTAAAACTTTTGTTTAAAACTTTTTTTGATATCTTTAACGATATCAAAATACGATACAAAATAATAAAAATAAAATAATAAAACGATATCTTTGGACGATATTTACTAAGGAGAAAAAACCGATTTTTTTTCAAGAGATGGTTTCACCCCCTTAATGTTCGAAAACGCAGAAAAAAAATATGTGTCTCTTATTTTTGTCCATATTTTAACATACTCAAAGCTCATTAAAATCGGGGAGGGAAGACAGTTGCGATAGTTACTTTCCTTGTAGGTTATATACAGAATGTCTCAGAATTGGAGAACGAGTCGCAGTGGGAGTGTAAAAGAAATCAAGGGGAACAAAAAAGTCTAATACCATTTTGTGATATTCGCTCTAATTTTCGAGTTATAAAATAAAATATCTGAACCAATGAATAGTGACGCCGCGCTATAGTATGGCTTACTGCTCCTAGCTTACGGGCGCGCGGCGCGCGGCGCGCGGTGAGAGGGAAGTGACGTGTCGCCGCTTGAACAACGGACAGCCTTACCTCCCTCTCTTCCTCTTGCTATGCGCCGCGCGCCAGTAAGCTAGAAGCAGTAGGCCATACTATAGAGCGGCGTTATCACTTATTGATTTGGATATTTTATTTTATAATTCGAAAATTAGAGCGAATATCACAAAATGGTATTAAATTTTTTTGTTCCCCTTGATTTCTTCTACACTGCGGCTCGTTCCTCAGTTCTGGGACACTCCGTATATATATGTTCTGTATTTAAGTTTATGTTGCTGTTAAGAATCTCGTTAAATTAAGATACTTTTATATTTTGAGTTAAAGAGTTTCTAGTTATATATCATGATCTCGCATTTTATTTTATAAGTTCTGCGCAAATTTATCGCCTTAAACTATGAACTTTATATTTGCCTATTCTCAAGTATTGTTTTATTCCCGTATGATTATTATTCGTTTGGGTTTAATTTATTCACGGTGCTCGGAACGAACTCCAACGCAAACTGACCGAACTGTAAGATCGCCTTACCGGCCTATTATATAGTTTTATTTGCGTATTAAATCACGGTGCTCATAAACTATGATGACATGTGTGTTATATCCTCGCGGTATACACGCATAGGAATGGTGTCCTGCGCTCGGCGCGCGATCGCTACACATATATGCGAAGCGCGTATATCCGTGTCTCCGAGGAGCGCAAAGGAGATCGCGGAGCGAAGGGAAAAAATAGTGGGGGCAATTCGATGTTGCATCCTTAATGCGAGAGGTGCGATCGAGAGAAAAAGCATAATCGAATGTGATACCGATTTCGGTGTCCCTTCGCTGTCTCACACACTCGACACTAGTGCAAGTGAGAGATCGCGATGTCTCTATACGTCGTGCTTTCCTTTTTAACATTTTTTAGCGCTGTATCGAGTCGCTGACAGATTTCCTAACCAAAAAAGTGATCAACTTTAACGCTTAATATCTCGATTCGCGAAGCAGATCATCGCGTTTTTTTGCCAGATTCTTTTATCTATTTATCTATTTAATTATCCGTGCGTTCATTTCCTACTGTGTCCGATTTGCACTGTGTCCGATTTTCAATATGTCCGATTGCCATTGTGTTCGATTGTTACTGTGTCCAATTGCAATCATCGTGTGTCCGTTTCCTACTGGGTACTTTCCATTTAGTGACACAAGTCGACACAAGTATCATTTTGTCCTTGTTAATCACTGAAAGCCAAGAAAGATAGAACGATACTTGTGTCCACTGTGTCCGATTAGTACTATGCCCGATTTTCATTGTGTCCGTTCTTTATTGTGTCCGTTTGGACCTGTGTCCGATTCATTCAACCTACTGTGTCCGATTTATTCTGTGCGCAACTGGGACTTTCCCTCTTCTAACGGCCATTGGAGGATCTTGATCCCGATCTTATATAAAGATCAAGATGATCAAAATGATTATATCAATGAAAAATCCGGGTGATATCATTTTATATTTTTAGTGAACAATAATTTCAGTTTTTCGTGACTATCATAACCTTTTAATAATTTTTGCGTATGGCTTTGTATATTAATAATAATTAACATATAATCCATATAAAGCATTCGTTTCTTCATTATTTACAAATTAATTAGTAAAAATTATGCAAAAAATCATATTTTTAATTGTTATAATATTTTTAAATAACACTTTTTACAATTATGATAGAAATTATAATATTAACAATCTCATCTGTTAATAGCATTTTAAAGGAATATTACAAATCATTTATTTGAAAAGAATATAAGTCTTTTTAGAATATTATACTCGAAATGATAAAAAATCAAATTCTGACCATAATGATGTCATTTTTCTTAAAAGAAACATCTTACGTATACTATAAAATTTAAATATTAACACAATTAATTATAATTGTTGAAAATAATCTAAATGCGATATATTATTGCAAAATATTTAAAGTAGTATGCTTTCACAGTCATAATTTTATGAATTTTTTATCATGATCAAAAAATAAGTATTTGCATTCATTCTATTATCATATTTTGACGTCATCTTGACTTTTATATGATTTTTTATTCTATTTGGAATTATTCTCTCAATCTACTTTTAATTAAACGGTTTAAAATAATAATTAAACATTTAAATATATCTTAAATATGCTTTAAACATTTAAATATGCCTTGAAACATCATTTACAAGTGTATATTGTGGAAAAAAACTAAGTTTAAGAAACAAAAATAAAAAACACTGTCATACGATCATTCATTTTTTATCCGAAATATTGATAGATTCATAACATAATTTGTTTTGATCAAGTATTTAAATAAAAGAAAGCTTTATCTTTTGCTACATGTATAAGGTGCTTGAATATATTTTCAGCAAAACTGATTTTCAACAAGTTTCGAGATTCTAATTTAAAGTTTTAAAGGAGAAGATAATCGTGAATAATTGTAGTCAATGAATAATAATTTTTTTTCTACTCACCAATCCCGATCGACGGTTGAGATCCATCCCGACAGGACCAAATCCATAACATGCCAGCGATATTATCAGAATCAATACTTGCACAGTAGTGATCCAGTACGTGAAGTACGGTCGATGATCTTCGAAATTGTCCAACTGCTTCTTTACATCTGGTTTGTGCGCAACACTTTTCCGAAAAGATCGCCTAGAATAATAAAAGAAATGGAAAAGCTTTAATAACTTATCAAACAATTATTTCCGTTAGGATATTCCATCTTTGTTAAAATTTCAATTTTGTTTATTATTACTAAACAATACTGTTTTGTTTATTGTTACTAAACAAAATTTTAAAAACAAACTTTTTGTAATAACGATATCCGCATACGATTCAATAAATTTTATTACAAATACACTATTACATGAAATAACTTAATATAAATTATAATAATAATATAATATAATTAGAGGAAAAACCACAACCAATTATTAATAAAATTTGCTTTAAATATTTTTCTAAATATTTTTTCTAAAATATATTTTTCATAATAATTGTAGGAATTTTTCTTTTAAACGTTTTACATAATTGATTAATTGGTTTCCAATTAAGACAATTATTCTATGGGAATTTAATTTAGTTCCAATATTGCAATAAGGAATGAAGTATTGAGTATACCCAAAGAAACGACCGATAATGCCCATCCCGTATCGTCGCCGATTGCTGTTGTCGAAGACACGATCAATCGTGCTACGAGAGATCCTCGTGGCTCCGGCTATCTCACGGCTGCGAAGAATCACCCCTTCCTCTTGCGGTACCCTCGTACTCTCTGCCGGAGGCGCATCATACTTCGATCTACTCCAACTCGTTTTTCTGTAATTTCTTTCTCGTTATATACGTTTGCGCATTTGTCAGTCAACGACAAATGTACTTTGCAAATTATTTGTTTAAAACAGGTCTTACAATTATCTAAATCAGTGCTTGGAATTAGTTGCCCTTTTCAGCCCAATTTCGAAAGCATGCCTACTATTCTCCACTATTGCTCGAGTCTCGATTATCACCGAGTCGCCGATTGCTTTGCCTCAAGAGCGTCTAATATAAAAAATGCGTCCAAATCATATCTTCCGCCAATTATTAAAACAATTTTTTATTAAATAATTTTTACACACATTAAATTTTCTTTTTAATATATTATATGTGTTATGTAATATAATATTTATGATATAATATCTATAATAAACTTTTAAGAGTTATAACGTAATAATTAAACAAATTTTTTAACAATAAATTTTTGTATCATCCGTAAGATAATATTGTTGATGCGTTTTTTTAAAAATGATTTCAGTATTTTGTATCTTTTTAAAAAAAAGTAAAAAAAGGGTGTCAAGTATAATGGACGCTTGAAAAAAAAACTGTTATATCAAGTTAAAAAATAGAATCTACAATATCTTTTATTTTAAAGAAATAGAATCTAAGTGGTACGAATCTCTTCATTGAAGATCAGAAGACACGATAGTGTTTCGTCAAGTCAACCGAGAACATTAACGTGTGACTTTACGCGAGTCGGCGAGATCCGAAATTATCGGATCTAAATAATTTTCGATCTTAAACCGATCAAATTCTAAGTAGACTTGATCGGTAGCTTGAGTTCGACTTGCATAATAAAAGTATTTTTATTTTCCTACATGCCTTACAAGCGGAGATATTGCTACGCAAAGTTCAGTTTGGAAATTTTTATTTTAAAAAACGTCATCATTACCATTGTCCTTTGTACGGCTGCAATGTCTGTCGCAATGTCACTATTAATTTTATCGACGCAGCGGATCATCAGACTGATAAATCAGAGTCACTGTAGGATCTAGTGAATCAATGTTCGCTAGGTCCTACAGTGACCCTGACTTATCGGCCTAATTTATTCACAAAGTTGATAAGACCATAATGTAATAAACGCGTGCCTCAAAACAAATACATTAGCAATATATCTAATAAACATACTAATTTTTTTTGTTCTATTTTTTTTCTCTTTTTTTCTAATTTAGAAAGAAATGTATAAATTATATATATATATATCTTCATCATTATATTGTTCGTTCGTATTGATTTTTATATCTTTATAAATATATATTTCGTAATCTCTAACCACAGTCTCTGCTCCTTATTTACAATTCTGATTGACTGATTATTAATAAATACACATAACGAGAATAGGAAAATAGAAAACAGAAATAGAAAATAGAAAGAGTGAACGAGATAGTATACTTGTTGCTTTTTTTCCACGCGTCCGATTGGCGGTCAACGATGTTATCATTGATGTGATCATTGAGTTTCGCGGCGAGTTTGGTGATAATTTGTTTTGGAATATAAGTGACTGATGTTTATGCGCCATAATCTGTTATTTTGCAGGTTCTAAGAAGCAATATAAATATTGCAATATAAATCATTTTGATTTTGTCCTTTTACATACGCGTTTGTGCTTTTTTTTCAGAAATTAAAGTTAGAAGTGTTCAGATACTATGATCTGTACATATTGTTATACAACTCTTGACCATATTATGGTATATTTATTTAAACAATATATCAAAGGATATATTTAATAATTATTAATAAAACTGAATCATCTTTTCAATAAAATTGTATTAATAAAAGTATAAAAAAACATATTGCACTTGTACTAAAATTACATGTATTATTCATTTTCAGGATATTCAGAAAAAAATTGTAAAGCAACATCATGAAATATTTCAACATATTTTAAGTAAATTGAGGAAAAATATTAAGAATTAAAAGACACAAATACTCGGGAAAAAAGTTTATATCTAATTATATATAATGAGATCTATTAATATTACAAATTATATGCAATTATATCAAAATATTTATAACTCCATGTCAAATTATATGAAATTATATTGAAATTTTTTTGGGGTAAAAACTTTATATCTGATTATATGTAATTATATCAAAATATTAATAATTCTATGTACAATTATGTAAAATTATATTGAAACTTTTTCGAAGAAAAAGTTTACATCTAATTAGAAATGATTATATCAAAATGCTTACAATTTCAAATTGAATTACATAATATATATTTCTTTTTCAAATAAAAAGATATACATTAAATTATATAAAAATGTATACATATATTATGATGCATCAAACTAAGTATAAATAATAACATCTCAAACGAGAGATATTATGAGTTTAGTTAATATTCTACAATTTATACATACAGATATATGAATATATATACTCGTACTTTACTATATATACATAATTTCAATCATATTGTCGCACTCGCGGCGAGTTCACTCGCGTCACTCTTACGCAAGGAAAGGAAGAGACGGTTAGAAAAGAAACACACTTTATTATGCTAAGCACGGGAGTGATAACAAGAACTTTTCACAGTTTAATAAGAATTCGCCGCGACACAGCTGAAACTCGCGCGCCGCGCCGACAACTCTCTCGCCAAAACACTTGACAACTGCTTGACGACCGCGTCGGCAAGGAACGACTTTCAGGTTGGAAATGTATGAAGGTAGTGTCGAGCGAAACATCGCTCAGTCGTAACACTATCCCTCTCCTCTTCGAAATTGTCGTCCCGACAATTCCAGGGAACTCCTTCGCAGAAAAGTCAGCTTCTTCTTCCTGAATGAAGCTCTTAGGGAATCTGTCGGCTTCCTGCTCTATCCCAAGCTGCTACTGCGGGTTACCAAGCGCTGAATCCCAAACTTTACCCTTCCCGGAAGTTTCGTGTCACTGCGAAGTCATCTTCCCTCTTCTTTCTTCTTCCTTTCTGCTTCTTTATCTTGTGCTTGTGTCTTGCGCACTTCTCTCTTGAATCTTCGAACAAGGGGGGAGGGGAAAACTTCCGTGGACCCTTTCGTCCTTATGGAAAAAATCCCCGCCTCGGCATTTGCTCTAAGTCCCTCGAAAAAACCGCGATTTAAAAAAATTGAGGGTGAGGCGGACTTCTTAAAAAAAAAAAGGATTTCCTTAGCTGGATGTTCGGGCAGAAAGTAAAAGATCTTCATTCTCACGTCGTTTTTTTCGCACAACTTCTCTTCATGAAATACTTAAAGAAAACAAAGAAACAGAAACAGTAATTTATAAAAAAGAACATCTTTCAATTTAATATTTTCCCTTCTTTGGACGGAAAGAACAATCGACTTTCCCACAGGCTCCGATGAAAACCATAACTCAATCTAGAACGCTTTCCCGAAATGGAAGTCACACATCTAAACGAGTTCCCCTCTAACAGACACTTAGAAGAAACTTCGAAGATTATACTCCCTAAATTATTTGATTTTTCCTTCCTATTTAATACCGAGATATCGAAACCTGTGCCAAACTTGAAAAATGTATGCGCGTCCGTTCGACAATCAATGCGTGTCAAAAGAAAACCCATCATGAAAGAATTTTCTTTAACTCAAAAGCGCGCAAAAGCAAATAAAAAGAAAAACAAAATTTATCTTATAAAAGCGAAAAGAAATTAATTAATTAATGACTGGCCTGGCATTTAATGCTGTCTAGTCGCCGATTGGCTCGTTCCTCTATAAGAAGGCGAAGCTCCTCAATAGTCATTCGGAGTACCATCTCCAGACTCGGAGTCGTTTCCGGTTCTTCCGTTCGCACACAAGCTGTCTTCCTAACCGAGACAACTCGTCTCCCTGATGCTCCTTCCTGTCCCTCCTCCGTCATTGTTTCCTTTCCTTTCAATTCCGCTTGACGCTCCGCCATGTTTTTCATATCCCGGACGAGCCCCCAAAAATGTTGCACTCGCGGCGGGTTCACTCGCGTCACTCTCACGGAAGGAAAAAAAGAGACGGTTAGAAAAGAAACACACTTTATTATGCATTAAGCACGGGAGTGATAACAAGAGCTTTTCACAATTTAATGAGAATTCGCCACGACACAACTCAAACTCGCGCGCCGCGCCGACAACTCTCTCGCCAAAACAACACTTGACAACCGTTTGACGATCGCGTCGGCAAGGAACGATCTTCAGGTTGGAAATATATGAGGATAGCGTCGAGTGGAACACCGCTCGGTCGTAACAATATATAAAAGATCCTCAAGGAAAATTTTAAGTTTATTATAATTACACTGGTTTACTTTGTTTATTTTACGAAAAATTTAATATTTTATATATGAGATTGTTCATATAAATACAAGTATTATAAATAAATATTTATAAAAGTTACTTATATTATAGTTTTTAAAAGTTAATAAAAGTTACTTATATTATAGTTTTTCATATACACCACAAAAATGGACCTATTAAAAACTCGATCTAATTGTATTTAAAAATGTATAATTATATCTAATTATATATATATAATATATATACCCAAGTAATAAAATGACGTCATTATGTCGATGATTTAAGGTCATTTCTCGTCATTTCACGTAAATGTATTAAATAATGACATAAAATAAATGTCACGAAATATTATCGTCATAAATATATCGTCATTTAATCGTCATTTTTAATGAATAAATAATAAAATAACATTATTAATTATCTTTTTTAATTAACTATAATATAATTATAATATAACTAAATAAGAAAAATATTTCCCATATTTAATACAATTATTAATAAATTTATTAACAAGTATATAAAATATATACAACAATTTATAAACATTTTTATAAAAATAATAATTCTTATTAAACATAATATAGGTTCACGGTGTTGGTGACTAAATAATAAATTTAATCTGTAACTGTTGCTCCGAATTGTGAGCGAACTCGACATGTACTCGTATTATCGATATATTTGCGAGCGAGATAACAAATGAGAGACCACGTGTCATTTGCTTATTAAGTAGGATAATATTTAATATTGTATAAATAGATAAGCGTACGAAAAGATCAGGAATCGAGATCGAGTAAGCGAACGGAGCAAATTGTAGTAATGCGCAAAATAAAGACTTTAGTTGGAGAAACAATTCGAGTATCTATTACAAGCCTGTATACACGGCTCTATATATGTAATTAAATTATTTACATATGCAATTGAGATTTTAAAATTGAGCCAGGGAAGGAAGAGACAGTTTTTAGAAAATGGAGGAACACACTTTATTGTTTATAATAACACAAGAATTCTTTTTTTAATAATATCGGAATTCACGCGACACAGCTCAAACTCGCGCGCCGCGCCGTTGACTCTCTCTCTCCCAAGTAACAATGCTTGACGACCGCGTCGGCAAGGAACGATCTTTAGGTTGGAAATCGATATGAGGGTAGCATCGAGCGGAACACCGCTTGGTCGTAACATTACCCTCTTCGAAATTGTCGTCCCGACAATTCCAGGGAATTCCCTCACAGAAAAGTCGACTTTTTCTTCCATGATGAAGCTCTCAGGGAATCTGTCGGTTTCCTGCAACCAAGCTGCTGTTGCGAGTTATCGAGCCGAACCAGTCCCAATTTCACCTCTCCCGGAAGTTTTGTGCCGCTGCGAGGTCATCTTCCTTTTTCTATCTTCTTTCTTAATATTTCTTTACGTTGAACTTGTGTCTTGCGCACTTCTTTCTTGATCTTCGAATAAGAGAGGAGGAAGCTTCCGTAGACTCTTACGGACACCTCAAATCCCCGCCTCGGCATTCGCCTTAAGTCTCTCGGAAAAACTAATTCAAAAAAATCGAAGGCGAGGCAGAAGACTTCTTAAAAAAAGAATTTCTTCAGCCGGATGTTCGAGTTTTGGAAAAGAAGATCTTCCTCCTAACGTCATTTTTGCACAACTCTTCTTCATGAAAAACTTAAAGAAAACAAAGAAACAGAAGCAGTAACTTATAAAATAAGAATATCTTTCAATTCAACATTTTCCCTTCTTCAGACGGAAAGAATAATTGATTTCTCCACAGGCTCCGATGAAAACCACGACCCAATCTAGAACGCCTTTCCGAAACGGAATTCACACATCTAAACGAGTCCCCTCTAACAGACACTTAGAAGAAACTTTGAAGATTATAAGACTCCCTAAATTATTCGATTTCCCTTTTTATTTAAAATCGAGACATCGAAACCTGTGCCAAATTTGAAAAATGTATGCTCGTCAGTCCGACAATCAATTCGTACCAAAAGAAAACCCATCATACAAGAATTTTCTTTAACTCAAAAGTGTGCAAAAGCAAATAAAAGAAAAACAAAATTTATTTTATAAAAGCGAAAAGAAATTAATTAATTAACGATTAGCCTGGCATTTAACGCCATGTCATCCAGTCACCACTCGGCTCATTCCTCTGCTGACATTCTTTCATTTCGCAGTTCTTCCTTCCTGCAGAAACCGTACGTCGTCTCTCCATGTCGCTGGTCCTTGCCGGTGCTCGTCGCTCCATCATTCCAATAACAATATGTCCGATAGATTCTACGATCCCGGACGAGCCCCCGGGATCGTAACGAGCGAAAATATCGCTCGCAGTGGGTTCACTCGCGTTACACTCACGCTAGGGAAAGAAGAGACAGTTTTTAGAAAACGGAGGAACATACTTTATTGTTTACAATAACACAAGAACTCTTTCTTTAATAATATTGGAATTCACCGCGACACGGCTCAAACTCGCGCGCCACGCCGTCGACTCTCTCTCCCAAACAACAACGCTTGACAACTGTTTGATGACCGCGTCGGCGAAGAACGATTTTCAAGTTGGAAATCGATATGAGGATAACGTCGAGCGGAACACCGCTCGGTCGTAACAATAACTTGAGTATGGTGGACTTGCTCAATGTTTATAGGACTATAATTTGACGCCAATTATTGATATCAAATCTTTTATACAAATTTTATACTGTAACGGTATGTCCCTGCACGGTTAATTAGTGAGCGATGCGGATGCGAGGACGTAGATCGGGAGCTCGGAAATGCTTGTCGGTTGCCGGGTTCGATAAAAGAAATTTGCAGTCGCTTGAGTTTAATTAAAATCAAATAATTAAATTTATTTTAGTCAACTATATAAAGTTACTTTTAAGACAAGGGGTTTCTGACTCTCGCAGCGTAGCGCCGTTCGCATGAGCCCACGTGTTGTCAGGCGTTCGAATGCACGGATTGTTAGGCAACCATCGATGCTTTTGCGACACGTATTTTCGCGTACGTCGAAGGAAAAGTCCAAGAACGCTCCGACTTTTCGTGCGTGGAAAACGGAAAATACCGAGAATGCTCGGTATTTCGTGGAAGGGAGGTGAAAAGTTCGAGAACGTTCCGACTTCTTCGCGTGAGAGGAGGCGAGGATACCGCGAGCGTCCGGTATCCTGCAGGAGTAAAGTCCGAGAACACTTCGACTTTTTAGACAGGAGAAGGCGAGAATATCGTGAGCGCCCTGTAGAAGAAAAATTCGAGAACTCTCTGACTTTCCGAACGGGAAGGAATCAAGAATATTGAGAACGTTCGGTATTCCGTGGAAGAAAAACCGAAAACACTCCGATTTTTCGTGTAAAGATAGAACGTGAATACTGAGAACGCTCGGTATTCGGTACGAGAAGATTCTCGCATTGTTCGGAATGGATCCGTGATTTCGGAAGCGGACGGGTCGGATGATCGGACAGGTCTGATTTTCTTTGCAGAATTTGCCGTTTATATATCCTTTTTGTATTGTTGCTTCAACATGCGATTTGTTAAAATTGTTTAAAAGATCAGTTGATTTGTCACGCAATCGACGCGTGACCGATCAGCGGCATGCGTATATTGTTCGGTAGTCGGGGATGTTCGGGCGGCTCCAGATGACGTGAGCCGTATAGCGCGCGCGCTAGTAACGGAGCTTTTACATACGCTCCGTTACAATACATTATTACAATCATTTGAGTTGACAATGTGAAAACAAAATTTTATTATTCTTTTAAAAGGACAATATCAAAATGACAATATTTATATTGCTTCTTAGAATCTGCAAAATAACAGATTATGCATATACATCAGTCACTTACACTCCAAAACAAATTATTACCAATTATCAAACTTGCCGCGAAACTCAACGATATCGTTGACCGCCAATCAGACGCGTGGAAAAAGAGCAACAAATATATTATCTCGCTCATTCTTTTGTTTTCTATTTTCTTACTCTCGTTTGCATATTTATTAATAATATTTATTAATAATCAGTCAGTCAAAATCGTGACATAAGGAGCAGAGACTGTGGTTAGAGATTACGAAATATATGTTTATAGAGATATAAAAATCGACACGAACGAACAATATAATAATGAAGATATAATATAATTTATGCATTTCTTTTTAAATTAGAGAAAGAGAGAAAAAAGATGAAACAAAAAGAATTAGTATGTTTATTATTATAGATATATTGCTAATATGTCTGTTTTGATGCACGCGGATTTATTACATTACAGTCTTGGCGACCCTGTGGATAAATCAGACCGATAAGTCAGGATCACTGCAGGACCTAGCGAACGTTGATTCGCTAGATCCTACAGTGACTCTGACTTATCAGTCTGATGATCCGTCGATAAAATTAATAGTGACATCTTGCGACAGATATTGCAGCACAAAAGACAACGATAATAATGATGTTCTTAAAGTAAAAATTTCCAAACTAGACTTTGCGTAGTAATATCTCCGCTTAGGGCACGTAACAGGAAAATAAAAATATTTTTATTATGCAAATAACTCAAACTACCGATCAAGCCTACTTAGAACTTGATCGGTTTAACTGTTATTGAGATCGAATAATTTCGGATGCTCGCATCTCGCCGATTCATGTAAAGTCACACGGTAGTGTTCTCGATTGATTGACTTGATACCCGAAACATTACCGTGTCTCCTGATCTTGTGACATAAAATTTGCTTTTCTGTAAAGCCATATATTTGATTATCTTCGTAAATATTTTAATAGTTCATTAGGCCTATTGAAAAAAAATATATTTAAAAAACGAATCAAAAATAGTACCTCAAATAATATGGAAATCTATTGTTAAATTCTAATTATTATAATTATTATGTTAGAATTCTTTATTGTAAAACTGTTATTATAAATATTATTATATATAACGCATGTAATAAATGTATGTAATTAAAAAGAAAATTTAATGTTTTGTTGAAAATAAAAATTATATAACAGGAAGATTACTTGATTTGATTGATTAATGATTTGACAGAAAATACAATTCGGGCATATTTTTTATATAAAATTAACGCTTCTAAGAGCGATCGGCGATTCGAACATCAAGTCTTGAGCGGTATTAGGGATTCAACAGGCATCGCCTTCGTAATCAGGCCTCAAAGGGTAATTCCGAATATTAATCTAAATAAAAGTGCACAGCCCTTATAATATTTGTGGATAGCTTTTGGATTATGAATAATGAAAATAAAAAAATTTTGATAAATTAAATTTAAAACCTAAAGATATACAATAAAATCTTGTTTTCATTTAATTCGTAATTGATCTTATCTCCGTAATATTAGCGAGTAATTATTATTTTTTATTTATTAAGTTAACTATTAAAAACGCATGTGTGACAATTATGTTGCTTTTTAAACCATTTATAATAACATAATATACTACACCGTAGTAGTTATTAATTTTTATTATAATTAATTTTAATTATAGTAATTAAAACGTGATATAATTTGACGACTTAATATATTTTAAGGACATATTTAATTTTTTGTCAGCGAACTTAGAATTAAGAGTTAGTAGAAAGAACTCTCACCTGGAAATATAGTGGTCCCTCGTGATCGAACGCGGTCGCCTGACTTGTCCATCGATTGTTGTTCTATCGTCCTTTTGTTGTGCAAATCTGCAAAGAGAAAACATCAAATATCTCATTTTCAAAATAAAAAAAAGATGCATTTAATATAGAATACGATAGAAAAGATATGCAATTCTAATTTTTCCCGAAAATGTTAAAAGAACAATAAAACTTTATAGTTATAGTATTTTTAATTTTTTAACACGTCTCAGAATTCTTTAATTTTATAGGACTTACTCAACCAATTCCTCGGAATTGATCCCTTCACGATCCTGCGTGTTGTCAAGAATATCCGCTATTTTAATGCCCACCTCTTCGTCTTTGACCAGTCCACTGGAGACTTGATCGATTTGTATTTGCGACGAATTGTATTGCGACTGTTGAGACGACGTCGGAGGTGGAAGGGGTGGTGGAGGCGGTGGAGGTCTCTCAAAGAAAGCCTCATCTTCGTCTTGGCCGCTATCAGGATCTGCCCTTGATAAATACGCGATCGTGTTTGGTGGAAAGCTCCGCGATTCTGGACGTGATTGTGACTGCTCACGAGGACGTTGCCTCGTCAATGTCTGGAAACACATGTGTTTTAATTACATATAATTGCGACAGTCCCAAGTATTTTCAAGAATTGTCTGGATGTTCAAAAGTATTAATTTTCTTATGTTAACTAATAGCCGTAAAAAAAACATCTCTCGCAGCCATAAAAATTAAACGGTCAGTCATAAAGAAAGCAATAATAGTAAATTGAAAAAATTAAATTTGAGAGTAAATCTCATTAACTATGTTGAAAGTAAATGGTAAGTTAGAAAATATTTTGATAAGCTAGGCTGCCGGATTTCCCAGAATATCCTTTTCGATTCTCTATACGAGAATTCTTTCTTTATTCTCTTAAAGAGATCTTCAATTTATCACGTGCACTATTGATGTATACGCACAAATCTTCCTAATTATAGTCTGAAAATTACAATGAGAAAATTATATCTTAAAATAATCTTAGCTTACAAAATAATTTCAAATTTGATATTTGATATTTGATATTTGATTTTTTATTAAAATTAACAAGTCTAATTTCCTAGATATTGAAAGATTTAAAAGGGGATGTTGAGGAACGCAATCTGTCCTAAAGATTGGAGGAGCAAAACAGAAATCAGAAATTGATATTCAAAGTTTGTGGCAATCACTAACTACACCACATACCAATTAACACGTTGGCTACAAAATCAATTTTGATAACTTTCCGTTCGGCCGGTGCAGAGAGTTGAGCGCGAACTGGGTCATATAGAGTATAAAGAAAAGATAACACGCTCAACGCGACTATTTTGTTCCAATCTTTTTCTAAAATTCGGCCAATACATAAATATAGGAAGTATAAACACAAAAATAAATAAACGTCGTAACGTAAATTTACGTCATAACGTTTTGTAATACGTGTGAAAAAACCAAATTTATATTTAGACTGCTTCAATAAACTATATTGAAAAAAATATAAATATGTCTTGGTTTTTATATTTTATGAATTACCAATTTTATTTGATAAGTTTGACAGTGTCGGTCCACGGCCACGGACTGACACCTAGCCGAAAAATGCAATGAAAGATTAGATCCCTAGAGATCGACGCCGGCCAAATGCCGGAAGGATCAGTGTCGGTCCCTAGGGACTGACGCCGGAGCCAATGTGTTAAAGTGCCTCGATACTATTAACTGTCAAAGCTGTCAAAAGCAACTCTCATATATGGCCACCATTATGGTCTATTGACTACTAATAATAAGTGCAAGCCAGTGGTATCCATTTGATGTCTGATCATGCATTTATCATTCCTTTGAAACTTTATAAAACTAGCCGCATTAAATGATAGTTTAAGTTTGTAATTTCAGCCAATGTTGTTTTTTTGATCGTTCTATTCTTCAGCTAACGAGATATCATTTTTGTCTGAGCGATCAAACATGTATATGATGACTCAGAGTAAACGGAAAAAATTTTAACAATAAGACCAATTTCGTTTTAAAATATCTTTAAAGAAAATAATGATTTATTCATGGCTTTTATGTTTCAACATTAAATAAACATAATACATATAATATTATATATATTCTGCAAATAAAGGAAATTCGAAAACATTCAGAAATGTTGAAAAAAGCTGAATGACATAATGAGATATTTCAACTTAGTCGTATCTTTTTTGTAAAGAATTTTTTAATTAACTTAATGGTGATAAATAATAATAATGGAAGATTAAGAACTTTCAATTTTTCAAAAGCACCTGGCATATGTTTTAAATCACATTGTTAAATTGCAAAACTGATGATTAAAACCATATTATGACAGTAAATTCGATCAGAAAGACTCGATACGGAACAATAAACAGGGTGAATGTTAATTCTTGCAAGCCGTGCACAAAATTGAATTCCATCGGATTTCACAAAGGCGCAGTCCCGTTTCCGGAATTTTTCCGCTTAACGAAAAAAGAATATTTAAAACTTATCAGACTTTACGTACATAATACTGAGTTCTTTAAGAGGATGCTGGATTCGTTTGTTTTACAGATTGAATATATATTTAGTATTTTTCTTCGTTTTCCTTACCTAGATTAAACAATTCTTTTACAAAATGAGAGAAAATATCCAACTAAGTATGGAAAGGTATTAAATGATATAAAAAAACAAAAAAAATTTTGTGTTACAGTTTTCTGTTACCGTCTAGGTTATATATAACTTATTCCTCTGAGATAAATAATATTAAGTAACTATTAAACTTAAAATTACTTATTAAACTTAAAATTTACCTATTTATCCTATTTATCATATTTACAATATCTAAGAAATATCTAAGAATATTTTGAGATCTTCAAAATATGATTTGAAAGCTTATAGGAGAAGTAAATGGAAAAGTATGAAAGTAGGCAAAGTTTAGGAGGTTAGGTTCATATGTGTGCAGAAATATATATATAAATGTATGTATGTATACATAAATGTATCTATGTATATTTAAATGTGCAGATGTGTTTTCGTCAGAGTTCGCTCGTCCAGCATCTCCTTTATTTCGTAAAACCAATAATGATAGAAAACGAATTGTACAAAATTCAAATTTCTTTATTTCATTAAATCTCGTCCAAATGAGATGACATAATTGCAAAATTGTTATTGCAAATCATTGAAGAGAAGACGAAGAAATTACGGATCTGATTTGATGATAAAGATCGACAATAATTCGAGATCTGATTAGTTCTATATAGTACTGTAAGTACTGTTATTATTAGACTATATTATTGATGCCATTAATATCGATGGTGATGAAACGCGTAATGAGCATTCATTGAAAAATTCATCATTTTACGATCATATAATTAAACGCAGATCTGCATAATTCCGCATTAATGATTATGTTGGCAGATGTGACAGTAGTTACAACTTCGAAGTGGCTGCAATTAATACATCGACCCTAACGTTTTTATTAAGTCTGCAGAAATGCAGAAATTTATCAAGATAACATTGACACTTGTATACATTTTATATACTTCATATTTTATACTAAATCATCGTCAGAAAAGAAAATTTATACAAAAATTGTATGACTAAACATTCATGTATAAAGTTTCAGAATCAAGGATAGACATCTATTTTTCAACTATTTGTGAAAGAAGGTAAGGTTTCCTTATTTATTTTCCACATGAATGCGATAATGCGTACAATTCTCTACTTTTGTGAAATTAAAAGAAAGCTAGAGAAAGAGAGAGAGGGGGGAAGGAGAGAGAGAGAGAGAGAGAGAGAGAGAGAGAGACAGAGAGAGAGAGAGAGAGAGAGAGAGAGAGAGAGAGAGAGAGAGAGAGAGAGAGAGAGAGAGAGAGAGAGAGAGAGAGAGAGAGAGAGAGAGAGTGGAGGGAAGGAGGCAGAAAAGAAAAAAGGGAAGAAGACAGAGAGAGGGAGAGGTAGGATGGATGGGGGAGAGAGGGGGCATCACGTTCATCACAAAGTTTTTTAAATCTTAGAACGCCATAACGAAGGAAGATTACCCTCGTAAATCGCTTTATTGACCTTTTATGCGCCTCTTGGAAAGGATATAATTAATAGTGGCGCGGTGTATGCATTACACACAAATTTTTATTAAAATTTACATCGTCCAAACATTCGCGGACATGATATGATATAATAAGAAGACAGCAGCATCATTTATTAGCGGAAATCTAATAAACTTCATTATTAAATAAGATCGGTGTTATTTTAATCACAGCTCAATGTATAGCGCGTGAGCACGTTTACTGTAATTGCGTTTTTTAAACAAGTTTTGACCACTGTTTTGTCATCGTTTGCTATGTGTAGAAAATAGAGGATGTAACCTTTTGTATTAGAAACTTTTCTAAGGACAATTCTAAGACGATTATAATGCAGAAATTTTTTAAAATTGATATAATGAAATTAACATAATGAGAAACTCAAAGAAATAAAATAATCTGTGTTAATCTCTTTAACAGTGAGATAGCGGACAGTTTCTAAAAATTGTTGTTTCAATAGTTAATAAAAAAAATAGAATTAATAAAAAAATGTATGTCAAGAAAAGTCGTGCAATTCGCATACATTGATTGCAATTCGCATTCGATATATTAAAATATATTGACATGCATACATGTAAAATGTATTTGCAAAACTTTTGTTTGAGATTTAACACTGTATGTTATAGTTTCCATTAAAAAAAGTTTTGCGAAATGATTTAAGCCGGCTGTATTTCCGCTTAATAATCGTTATTGCCGAGCACAATTGTGAGAATTGTGATCGTGCGGAACAGACCACGAAATTAATTCGTATATCGTTTTTCGAACGTTTTTCCTCATTTTCGCCACTTTATACTCAACTTTCATATAATAATTCTATGATGTCAAGAGAAAAATCGAACACAGGACGATGCGAAATTATCCAATAATTCCTGCGAAAATCATTCGATCGTTCATTTAAAACACATGCAATGTGATCCAAGTAACAATGGAAAACATTAACAAATTATAATAATATTTTGTATTCATTGAAAAGAAAAAAAAACAGTTCAGTAGTAAAATATAACTGTTAATTAAAATTAAAATTTTTCAAGTAATTTTTTTATGTATTCTTGATTGTACATTATGCAAACTATTATTACTTTGTTTAATTCTAAATGGTATTAAAAAACGCATGTAAAATGCAAAATTATGCAGTAATTTTTAAAAAATTATACACAAAAATTTATTATTTCATGTTTCAGAATATTTGATATCCTATAATTATAATAATATCATTTTATAAACTATATTATTATAAATTATTAATAATATTAATAATTTATAATAATATAGTTTATAAAATTATTTATTATTTTCTAAACAATTATAGAACAATATATGTTCTATAATAAATAATTATAGAATGAATAATGTTGGAACATGACCTTTCCTGCTAAATATTTAAACGTATTAATTATTGTTATTAGTTGTTTCTTGTTTAATTACTAATAATTTAACGATTTCAATTATCGCGAATGAATTGTTTGCTAAAATATATAATTGCGAAACAGATATATTTTTTCATAACGTTGGAAAATCTAAATATTAGGTGTACAAAAAAGTTCAGATTTCATACAACCGAAATAACAATTTAAATTTTATATATCTTCCCGCCCTTTTGCGGTTTTAAAGCGTTGACATTTGGCCTTCTAAAAGTCATACGGTTTGGCGTTTGATGCACATAACCTCAAAAATCAGTAGTGTTCACGATGATAATAACAAAAGAGCATATTCGATTTTCCATCCACTTCGCGTTTCATCTGAAGAAAAATGCTGCTGAAACCATTGCAATGATTTGTGCTGCATATGGAGAGAACGCTGTAAATCATACCATGTAAAAGATGGTATCAAAAATTTCGCCAAGGAAATTTCATCTTGAAAAAAATGAACCGCGAACGCTCTCAAAAGATTGAAACGGACGAATTGCAAGCACTGCTGGATATAAACTCTGCGCAAAGGAAAAGGAGCTTGCAGAACAGCTTGGCGTTACGCAGCAAATCATTTCCGTACGTTTACATGCGATGGGAAAGATTCAAAAGGAAGGCAGATGAATTCCGCATGAATTGTTCGAAGACAACAAAAATCGTCGGCGTGACACTGCACTCACTTTGCTTTCAAAGTTCCGGAAAAAGATTTTCTGCACAAAATCATTACAGGCGATGAAAAGTGGATTCTTTATGATAACCCTAAACATAGAAAATCATAGGTTGACCCTGGTCAACTTTCGACATCGACGCCAAAGCCCAATATCCACACCAAGAAGGTTTTGCTCTGTATCTGAGTGGGATTAGAAAGGTGTGTTGTATTACGAGTTGTTACAATCGGGTGAAACAATCACGACAGACCGCTACCAACAATTGACCAATTTTAGCGACACATTAGAAGAAAAGAGACCATTTACTGGCCAAGGACGTCGTAAAGTGATCTTGCTTCATGACAATGCTCGACCACATGTTGCGAAAGCGATTCAGGACCATATCTTTGTGTTAGGCTGGGAACTTCTGCCGCACGTAGCGTATAGCTCAGACATGGCGCCTTCCGATTACTACCTATTCCGGTCACTGCAGCATCATTTGGCTGATACACATTTCGTGAGGTTTGAAGAGATACGAAAATGCATTGATGACTTTATTGTTTCGAAGCCGATGAGCTTCTATCGTCAAGGAATTCACAAACTACCCGAAAGATGGCAAAAAGTCGTTGATGCAAACAGGGAATATTTCGCTGATTAATATTTTTTTGTTTGTTTTTGAATAAAGATTGAATTTTACAAAAAAAAGTTCAGAACTTTTTTGTACACCTAATAATTTACTATTTATGGAAATTTGAACTCGAGATGGAACACAATAGACACAATACAATAGATGGATTACAATACATAATAACAGTATTACATAATACAGTACAGCATGCATGAAAAATATGAACTTGGCGTGGCATCTCCCGACTGTTCTTTTAAAATGTGCAATTAATGTAGATTCATTAATTACTTGTTAATTTTAATAATATTTAATAGTTACAACAACTTAATAATTCTCTAAACTCTTAAATTTTTGTAATGTATCTATTAAATTTTTGATAAATCTTATTTTGTCTATCTTTATTATTTAAACTTTCTTTAAGACTATCTTTTTATTACTTCATGTAAATAAGACTTTTATTACCATTTAGTTTTTAGTATTTAACTCTTACTTTTCAAAGTAAGAATTATTAAATTTCCATTTTTTTTATTATTTGTGATTTTTAAGCTTTAACTTTATTATTTTAAACTTTTTAAACTTATCTTTTATTTTATTTTACTGTTTTTGCTATTTAGTTTTTCATTTTAATTCTTATTTTATATCTTTGTTAGTTTTTAATTTTTATTTTTCAAGTTTTCAAGTGTTCATTCAAACTTTGTTTATTTTTAATTTTTCAAGTTTTTATTTTACATTCTTTAAGCACCTTTATACCTACTAATTTTATTATTATTATAAAGAAATATTTTACAACTATGTTACAATTCACAGTCTGCATTAGATCTAACTTACTTACCCGATTAGGCAGTAGTCGAGAGTATGTTTTTTTAAAAACTAACTTTTTTAAGTATTAGTATTTTTAATTATTGTTAGTTTGTTTTACCATTTGGCTTTAATTTTTTTTATCATTTTGTTTTAATTTTCAACTTTTAGCTTTTTCAGTCTTTGCTTTTTATTATTTGTGATTGTTGTTTTCATATTTTCAAATTTTTAATTTTCTTTTTTTTAGTTTTCAAATTCTTATTGCTTACGTCTTACAACCACATTTACGCGTTAGTGGAATTGATTGAATTTCAAACAATATACATATTGGTTATCCCATATGTATATTGTTTGAAATTCAACCAATTCCATAATTGCGTAAACGTGGTTGTAAGCAATAAAAATTTGGGAATTAAAAAAAAGGTTAAAGAAAATTTAAAATTTAAAAATATGAAAACAACAATTAGATACTATAAGTCACTTTTAGGCCGGTATTTATAGTCGATTCTTATTTTATAATCGTCTTAAGTAGTGGCTTAAGATGCTAATATTGGCGGCTTTATTAAGGCTACAGCACGTGTGAACGAATTTTAATCATAATTATAAAATCGTAAGAAAACTGACCAACTAGAGTTCGCCTACTCTCAAAACATAAATAAAGATAAAGAGATCTACATTGTTGATAAAGGGATATTAAGGAACATCGAAAATTGATTCAAGCGCGGTAAAAGAAAAGTTTACGTTTAAAGAAAGCCTCACCGGTAAGTTTAGGGTTACATTGAGAATCAGTGACAAAAAATTAAAAGTGAAAAAAGGTAAAAATTTAATGTATTCAAGATATTAATTAAACATAAGTTGAAATCAATTATAACAACGATGACAAGCTTTAGAAACAGCGGTAATATAATTTATGCATGCTTCAGATGCGAATAGGTACATCGATGTAATGAACAGAGATACTAAGGAAGCGAGATGCAGCGCTGCGATTGAAAAAAAGAGATACGTGCTTTAAGGGAGTCATTTCTATATATACCGATACAGTGGTCAAGTTCTTCCAATCCTTCACACATCCAAAGGATGTGCTGAGACTGAAGAGATTTATGAGAAGAAAGTAGAATAAAGACAATAAGGTATTAGTGGAGGAGCCCACGGACAACATACGCATATTTAGGGATAACGAAACAACAGCGCATTTCATTTTAATTTAACTAGTCTCAAAGTAAGATATATGTCATGCCAGTTACAAGTGCTTCTGTTTTGAACATCGCAAAAAGATATGTCGCAGTGAGGAGAAATGCATTGTATATAGAGATAAGGCTTACGGTAGATGTGAGAGAGAGGGAAGATGTAGGAAGAGTCACAGATCAACAAATAAAATATGTGAAAAATATGAGAAGAATCAACAAATTAATATGGCGTACAACAATTGCACATATAGAGAAACCGTCAGGATATTAAAAGAAACGCAAGATATTCCGCAAGCAGAATACGATAGATTTGAGCAACCAAATAAATAGTTCAGAGTAAACAAAGAAAGTGTTAATTACTTTGGCAACGGGAACGTAGTGAAAGACAAACACACAGTATGTTAAGGATGGAAGACACAAATAGAGTAAAAGGAAGACACAAATAGAAGCAGATAAGCTAGCAAAGAGAAAGAAAAAGAGAGACAGTCGGAATTCAGAATACTTCTCGCCGAATAACTCAAGATTTTTGCAGAGCGAGGAAAGAGCAAAAAGCCAAAATCAATGAAAAAGAGAGAAACCGATTATAAATGATTTAATTCTTATAAATGATTTAATATTTATTTAATAAAAGGGAAGAGGAGATAACAAAGGACAAGAGAGGCATAGCGTTACAAGGAGACACTAGGAAAGGACAAGAGACCGGTTCAATAGGACAAATTCAGATAGAAAAGGAGGAAAGTTAGTAGCAAGAATAAAGGCTATAGCAGATAGGGAACTTAAGAAAACAATTAATGAAGCATTAGAAAATAGCGAACATGAAATTTCTATACCTGAATTAATTCAAACGGAACAAGAAAAGAGGAAGAACAAAGAGGATATTCAAAGAGAAAGAAGTGAAATATGGGAAAAGGAAGAAAGAATTAAGAGAAGGAGGATTGTTGATAAGATGAGAAGAAGCTATTGGAAGGAAAGGAGACAAGATAATAGAGAGGAATCATTCACAGATGAATGGTGAAGTACAACTATATCAAAAGGCATATATACGTAATACATTAAGTTAAAGTATAGCTATAGCTTAATAAAGACTAGTTAATACATTAAGGTCATAACAGTAGTACATAATATTAAGAAAATATATTTTATTTTGTTCTAATTACTTTATTTAAGATATATAATATTGTTTTCATATTGTTGAATCGGTACGTTTTGATTTAATTTATCTTATTTATTTTATGCTCTTAGTATATTTTATGTTATGTTATTTTATTTTGTTTTAATTCTATTAATAGCGTATCTTTGACGACATACAAGATTACAATTGTATTATATGTTAGTTAATTATAATTCATTATAATTCATAATAGTTATATTCAATATAAAAATGGTAATTTGGAATTGTAAAGGTTTATATATAAAAAAAAATGAGTTACAATAAAAGATACGTGGAATCGATATATTTGTACTAACAGAAAATCAAAGCGATGAGAAATACTAAAGTACATTTTTCGGGGTACCACACAAATATATTAAATGACAGAGGCAACAAGGAGGGGTTGCTATAGTTATAAATAAGAGTATTAATTTTAATATCATTAAGAAGGTTATATTGATAACTCATCAAGCCTTTGATATAATAGGTATAATGATTAAAAATTTTAGTTTAGGAAATTTAATTTAATAGCAGTTTACAGGAAGCCTAGTAATGTCAACATTAAAGCTCATTGCAAACATATATTAGGTACTAAATATAATAATTATCCGAATTTATATGTAGGCAATTTTAATGCACATAATGTTAACTGGAACTGCTGTGATATCGATAAACAGGGAAAGGATGGAAAAAGTTATGGATGAGAAGGGACTTGTTTATTATAACTGTGATACTATCAAGGTAGGACAGATAAGACAGAGAGATAGTAGATATATAGATAGTAGATATATAGATATATAGATAGTAGAGATATAGATCTCGTGATAGGACCAATAGAAGTAATTGATGATATTGTAAACAAGAGAAGAATTCGTGGAGATCGGATCATTATCCTATAGAAGCTTACTTTACTAGGATCTCAGTTATAAATATATTAAGAAAATGAATAGGATAACGATTAAAAAGACAGCATGGGAAAATAAATTACATCAACACTACGTGGAGACTATTCAAAGCACAGGAAAATAAATTGAGGAAAGAGATAAAGAACAAGGATATAAACCAAGCATATAATATCTTTATTGATATAATGAAGGAAGCAATATATCAGTGTACTCCAGGTAAACGAAGAGGAAATGCACAAGAAAAAGGCAAGACTCAAAAGGACTCAAAAGGAAAGAAATAAGGCAACGCTCCCGCTGGTGAAGTGATGAGATCAAGAATGTGAAAAAGTTAGAATAGAGGATAGAAAAAGAGCACTTAAGGAGTTTCTTAAACAGATATTGATAGGAAAGTGATTAACGCTAAATAGAGGCAGTCATTTATGGGATTTATGGGATTTTGCAGTTTTATTAATACATTTAGTAATCTTATACGTATGGAAAACTATGAAAATTTTAAAGAATAGAAGATTGAATATCGAATGGAATGCATGGCCTACAAAAGACAGAGAGGAAATGATACGAGAAGAAATATATAAACTAACTCCTGCAACAGATAGATATATATATATATATATATATATATATATATAAGCAGAGTCTCCCCCCCAAAGGTATACTTCGGGAAAAGGATTAGATACACACACACACACACACACACACACACACACACACACACACACACACACACACACACACACACACACAAAGACAGAGAGGAAACGATATGAGAAGAAATATATAAATTAACTCTTGCAAAACACACACACACACACACACACACACACACACACACATATATATATATATATATATATATACAGAAATTGAATGGTAACTATAGAAATCTGAATAGTTCTCAATAGTTCTCAATTCCTTTCCATACGGGAGTGTATTCGAAAATAGTATTCGAGAAATTTCATTGTCATTTAAAATGGGGCATCCTATGTATATTCTTATATAACTTTATATATTCTTATATATATATATATATATATATATATGAAAAAGAATTGAGAACTATTGAGAACTATTCAGATTTCTATAGTTACCATTCAATTTCTGTAGTAACTTGAATAGTAACTATTGGCGATTACATGCATGAATAGTAAATAACTGCGTCTATAGATACGCCAATAATTGGTTTTCTAGAACTATTCGCCAATAATTGTAGTTACTATTCAATTACTATTCATACACATAGTCAGCAATAGTTACTTTTCAGAACTACTCGCCAATAGTTGCAGTTCAATTACTATTCATGCATGTAATCGCCAATAGTTACTACTCAAGTTACTACAGAAATTGAATGGTAACTATAGAAATCTGAATAGTTCTCAATAATTCTCAATAGTTCCTTTCCATACGGATATTATTGAATATTATTAATAAGATTTGGAAATTAGGATCAATCCTGGAAGAGTGGAAGAAGTACAAGATCTGTTTTATTGACAAATCGGGGAAGGAAAAAGTAAGACTCATAGCTCTGACCTTATGTGCATGTGCAAAATCATGGAAAGAATGAAAGACTAATATGGATGGAAAGGGAGAATAACTGCCAGCAGAAATTACCACGAATTCTAAAACTAGAACGAATTCAGAAAAGGAAGATCGTATGTTGAGAACTTGGAGCAAATCATTTCTGACATGAGAATCGAAATGTTGCAAATACACATTAGCCCTATTCATCGATGTAACATCGGCATATGATAATAGGCTGATAGACATTTTAATTGAGAGACTGACTGGTATAGTCTAAAGAATATAGTAAGGGGTTTATACATAAAAGGGTAAACATAGGTATATTCAATTTATTATAAACGAGGAACAAAACTTAGAAAGAAAAATGAGCAAAGGACTTCCGCAAGGGACAGTATTTAGTCCAATGCTGTATGCGCTCTCACATCAGAACTGACGAAGAACTTAGGGGAGGATATTAAATCAATTCAGTTGGCAGACGATATAGTCATTTATTCCATCGGAAGAGATAAAGAGAGAAATAGGAGAAATTCACAGACTGCAGCGAACCTGTTACAACAGAGGCTATCAGAGCTGAGAGTTACAACCTAGGAAGTCGGAGTTGGTAGAATTCAATCAGTCAGGATTCAATGATAAAATAAATGCATATCGAAGTACAGGGAACCAGAATAGAGAATGTTAAAGAAGTGAAATTCTTGGGAATATGGTTAGACAACAAACTAAAATTCCACCACCAGATAGACGATATACGAAGTAAGCTGTTTAAGACAAATAACATTTTAAAGTTCATTAGTAAGACAACAAAGGGAGTAGAGACGAATACTGCATTAAAAGTAAAAGATGGATGATAATCTGTTACTGGCCTGACAAGGCTTTTATATATCTTTATAATCTTCCCCAGGGAAATAAACCAGAAATTAAAAATAGAGAGCGCAATATGCAGGCATCAGGATGGTAATGGGGTATAGGAATTTTACACCGAATAACGTGATAATAGTGGAGGCTAAAGTTATGCTACTAGAAGATAGAATGGGAATACTAGCAAGGAATTTCATATTGAAGAAAATGATTTAGAAAATCATTGGATGGCAATGAGGAAGAAGATGGTATGAACTGGAAAGGAAAAAGAATTACGCAAGATATCGAAGTCCAATTTACAATAAAAGTGCTGTAACAACTGCATGGGAAAGAGTAAAATGGTTAAGAAAAAGGATAGGACTTGTTAGAAAATATGAAATTTTCGATATGAAGATATTACTGGTGAAATAGAAATTGATATAGATACGGGTAAGCAATGGAGAATGAAGGAAGGAAGGACGGAGAGAGATTTGTTCTGGAATTTCATGCATAACAATGAAATAATAGGTAGTATCAAAATAGTTTACACGGATGGTTCCAAGAGAAGGAAAGACGAGGCAATTGGAGCAAGTATAATTGCAGAAGAACAGGAAATAGCATATGGAATAAGTCTATTTAAGGATTGCTCGATATTTACAGCAGAAATCTTTGCTATAAAATCAGCATTACAACTAGTATATGCAAATTAGGAACGCAGGAACAAAAATGTCTTGATACTCACAGATTCTTTATCTGCAATACAGATGATAGAAAGCAACATCATAAATGTATACAGAATTAGATATGTTTTAGAGGCAAAAAGATGATATATAAAGACGGTAAAGGAAATTGATACTAGGATAATATTAAGATGGATTCTGACGCATATGGGGATCGAGGGCAAAGAGAGAACGGATAAGTTAAGAGCGGTTAAAGAAGCAACAACGGAAAGAGCATCCAAGGAAATCAAGACTCCATATAGTGACTACAAGACAGTGTTTAAGAGGGAAATGTGGAAAAGAACGCAAAAGACGTTCATAAAACGAGCAAGATCTAAAGGAATTTACTATTTTATAAAGGAAAAAAAAGAATCACATGGTTCCATAAGATGAACAAAGATAGATATTTTATAACTTGGATCAATAAAGTCAAGTCTAGCCACTACAATTTAAACTCATAACTAGCAAGAAAGGGTTATATAGAGTACGCTAGGTGCGATTGTGGATATGAAGAAGAAACTCTTGATCACGTGATCAGGCAATGTCCCAAGTATGACGAGGAGAGGATGGATATGAGACAACTAGGGATATTGGAGGAGTTTGACGTGGAGGAAGCTAAGAGAGAGGACTGGTTAATTTTGGAGTGCATAATCAATTTTTTCAGGAATATTGGAAAACTAACATAACAGGAAGAAATAAATTAGGGAAGACAGAGGATCTGTACTGAATAACCCGAGGGAAATTGAATTTAATCATTCCCGCCCGGGAACAATTCCAAAAAAAAGCTAAATGAAATTGAATGAATATATTTTCATTTGTTTTTAAGATGGATTTCTATTTATTTTAATTTAGTTACTAAATATTTAATAGCCAATCAAAGAACGATTAACGATTACATTCGCTCGATAACCAATCAGAGACAATATTCATGAAAAATATTATTTATTAACAAAGTGATTAATCATAATTATATGCTAGCTTGACCTATAAGAACTATATGGTTAAAAGTTGATAAGAAAATATATTGAAATTGCTGAGAACTTTGATAACAACCGATTGACTTGGTGAAACGCATACTTCCTTCGTTTTTTGCCAACCTTCGGTTAGCAGTCGAGAGTAACAAGCGACTATGAATTTTCTGTTCGACTTGGAATTGATTTAGATTGTAGCGATGCGACCCTTTCTGGGTTAAGCGAAATATTTTAATTTTTTAATAATAATATATACAAGATGTTTTTATTTCAAAAGACCCATTGAAATATCTTTTTATAAAAGCGTTTTAAAGAAAAACATTTTAAACAAATCATAAAAAAATATGAGAAAATGCCAATCAAAGTCAACACAAGATTTTTTGAGACAAAAATTTCAATAAAATTATTAACATATTCTTGGCTAATCGATATTCCTTGAAGTTAATCTTTGATAATATAAAAAAATAACTAAAGCATAAATTCCGTAATATCAACTCTTTTAACACTAATAACGACATTGATGAACAGAATAACGATAAATTCTTATTTTTCACAATTCTATCTATTCGTTAAAAAAGTCCCTGAAAAGTTTAAGAAATTTTTTATAAATAATCATGTATTGGGTTTGAGTGTGGAATAAATGATTCGTGATTCACATAATGAAAAGAAAGTGTATTTAATAAAAGTACCGAATACAAACTATGAAAAAGAAAACTCGGGCGGAACACTGTGACTGTTGAACCGTATCGATTATAATTAATAGCGCCGTGTACGGTCTTCCTCGCTCGATGTTCGATTCGGCGCTCAATATCGTAGTGAAAGATAATTGTAGGGATATCTAACGTCTATCACACTCAGTCGCTCAACAGTGAAGCATGACAAATCATATTATTCAACATAATGTAGTCAGAATGGCATACAAGGACTTAAACAAATTGAATAAATTTATAAGAACCCAAAAGACAAATTACCGTTACGTGCATAGTCTGATGTAGTTTATAAAATTAATTGTAAAAATTGCGAGGCTTCATACATCGGACAAACGGGGAGACTTCTAAAAACCAGGATGTTGAAACATAAAAATCATATTAATAGGAATACCACACAACATTCGGTTACTATGGACCATATCTATAGAGTTAACATGTTATCATGTCGATGGTGTAAGGATATTGGATACGGAAAATAATTTAGAAAAAAGATTAATATCTGAAATGATTTTTATATACAAATAAAAACAAGCTTTGAATTTGCAAACGATCTCGACCCCCTATTCTATTACATATTTGCTTGTTATCACATGTTTATTATACTGCGTACTGTCTATGCTGTTTCTTTGTACCGTTGCGTCTATAAGTAAGATCACTTTATTATATTTTTAAAATTTTATTAATTGACTTATACAGTTCATTCTGCACCACAGATTTATTTTAATTTTTTAGTAATTAATTTTAGACACTCAATAATTGTATACTGTAATTTGTATACTGTAATTTATAATTATTTATTTATTGTTATCCTCCATGTTTAAATTATTTTCAGTTGATTTTTATATACTATGACGAATTCCTCTTATCTGACTGTTTGATTTTTTTTTTTTAACTACTTTGCAACATCAACGTTTTATCAATTTAACTCATAATGGTGTAGCAATGCAGGATATATGTATAAAATACAGCGATGTAACAGCGATCCTTTCCTACCGTAATTCTCATATATTGTACTTACACTGAGGATGATTCTAAACAGAGGATCAAAACGTTTGTAATTTCACTTTTTATGTAATACATTATTATGTTCACATATAAAGATTTTGTGTTGGCTTTGATTGACATTTTCTCATACTTTTTTATGATTTATTTCAGCAAAGTCTCAACTTATACTATTTAATTTTAAACAAAAATTGTAGAGTGAACAAAGGGAGACATTCGATAGTGACCTTGCCTTTGTCGCAGACGTTCTCTTTTCAAAGTCATTTGAAGTCATTTCAACTTTTGTTTTTTAAATAAAATGACTTATTTTTGACATTGGAAATCGATAAAGCAGGAAATTTTACGATTAAAATATGTAACAACATGTGGAATTAAATTGATCCTAAAAAGTAATTTCACGGTCAAAAAAATGTTTATTTCAGAAGTGAATAAAGCAATCATTCAGTTACGTTTTATATCATTACATCAAATTGACCACAGAAGTCATTTCAAGGTGTACTTGTATATTCAGTACGTGAGTGGAGCCATTGCTTCGCACGACCGTTCAGTTTCCAATAAAGATTTCTGTAGCAACGACGTTTATTTTAATACGAGTCGTCGAATATTTTCTCAAACAAAATACACCTCACATCACTTTTACCGAATTTCATAATATTATTAATTATTATTAATAATAAAAGTCACAAGTAGTTCTCAATTAAATAAATTCATTAATTGTCCTTTCCTTATTTATATTTTTAATATCGCGAGAAAAACGCTGATTGGTTAATATATTAATATGGCCGATTACTTGTTCCACCATCTTCATGTTCATGCGCAAGAGCACCTTGTTTCTTTACCATGATTCTAGCACTTGGAGAGTGTCATAATAATTATCGAAACAGAAGAAATAAATAAGAAGGCAGGGTGTGCATCACGGCGGGGCCCGACCACGAACCAGTCGTGAAAACTCGTAATTATTTTGCGAAAAAATACCACTTCAGCCAGGAATCGAACCTGGATCTCCTGCTTACCGAGCAGGCATCTTATCCTTTCGACCGAAGCATGTGATGATATTTAATGCAAATAACATGTTTAGAATAACACGTTAACAATACAATGATACACATATATACATATATACATGTATATTCTCTTGAATCCCCACGACCAGTACTTCAGAGAGATGATGGATTTATTCTGCAATCAAAGACAACATTTTCTCAAAGGCAATATCTGAATCGTCGTATAATTGCCAAGATTGTTTTATGTCAATTAACATACACAACGTCCACGTGAAGCACGGCAAAGATGTCGTCTCAACGTACCAGAAAAGGATGATTCACAAGTGCTTGCCGTGTTGGGTATAGTTGTCATAATCCTCATGTATTAACACAGCAAATTGAGAGCAAATTAAATATTCCGAAATCAACAGCTCACAGGATTTTGAAATTTCATAACTTCCATCATGTTAATGCAGGTATTAATGCCTCAAGATTTTCAACAAAGACTAGTTTTGTAGATGAGTACAAACAACAATATTGCGATGATCCAACATTTTTTTAAGTATGTACCGTTTAGTGATGAGGCTATGTTTTACAACACTGGACAATTAAATCGGCATAATTATTGACCCGTAAAAAACCTACTGGTATTACGAAGTCAATTATCATTACATTTTTTACAACACCACTTGAATTGCTTAATAACACCGATCTGACAATTAGGGAATATATGTGGATCAAATAGGATGATTATCCCTCACAGTACAGTAAGATAGTTAGACAACATTTGAATCTAATTCCCAAATAGGTCATGGTGGACCTGTTTCATGGTGGTTTCCAGATTTGACAAGTCCGCATTTCTTTTTATGAGGTTTTTGAAGAGATTTTTGATAAAGTTTTTTGAAGAATATTGTATACTCAAAACAACCCATCACAAGAGAGAATATAATGGAGCGTATACTTCTTGCTTGTCAAAGCATTCCGAGAAATGTTCTTTTATCAATTGTCGATAACTTTGAACGTCGAGTTTAATTATGTTTAGACAATAATAAGTAGATATTTGAACACTTACTTAAATAATGAAAGAACACTCTTAGATCGTGAAAGGCAATGAGACTCGCGTTAAACAAATATCTTAGATCATGAAAGGCAAGGGGACTCACAATTATATTTTCATTTAGAAAAAATCAAGTTGATCTTGAAATGACTTCTGTAGTCAATTTGATCCCATAACTACATGAAGCATAACTGAAGGACATTGCTCGGATATGTTTTATTCATTTCTGAAGTGACATTTTTTTGACCTTAAATTGACCTCTTTAGGGTCAATTTGACCCCACATGTTGCTATATATTTTTATCATAAAATTTCTTTTTATATCGATTTTCGATATTAAAAATAGGTCATTTCATTAAAAAAAAAAAATTAAACTTTAAATGACATTAAAAAAAAAACTTCTGTGACAAAAGCAAGATCACTGTCCGCTTTCCCTTTTAAACCTTACAATTTTCATTTAAAATGTTTTTTTTCTAAAACGCTTTTCTAAAAAGATATTTTAAAAGGCCCATAATTATAATAATACCCATTTATAATGGGTATTATTATAATTATGGGCTATTGTGTATACAAAAGAGATATATTATACTTTCCTATGGCGATACATGCTTCAGTCGATGTAGGTCGAGTTAAGTAGTAAGTTTTGAAATACAGCCAACTAACCGAACGTTCGCACGCAACACGAGAAAAATACATCGTACCACGCGTACATGGCTGTTACTCGAATTCATAATCAATCAAAAGACCGAAAAAATATAAATCTAAACATATTTTTACAATATTAATATAATTGGCAAGGCATTATTAAATGTAACAAAATTTCGAGAGAGAGAAAAAGAATTCGATTTATTGTTCTCTCTCTATTGTTTATCTGTTTATTCGTTAAAAACAGACTTTTATTCAATAATGAATTTTAAGGATGTTAGAATCTGATCTTTTAAACATCGAAATAAACATTGATTTTTCCAAAAATCATAAAAATTATATATTATATTATATATTATATTGCTAAAGAAATACATATAAAAATCATCAAAAAAACAATTTTCAATTCTTTTTTCATATTTTAAAAGTAATATAAAATAATTTCCAATTTGCTTAAATCTTTAAAAAAATAATTGAACAAATATAATTATGTCACGATCTAAATTAAAAATGGATAATCAAGAAATATCGAAAAAAGTTTAATTTGTCATTTGTCATCATCTTATCGTCGTTGTCTAATCGTTGTCATCTAATCAGAATTTTTATTTATAATCTTGATTTGAAATAAACAGAGAAAAAAAATAAATTGTTGCCAAAAATCATTGCAAACTAATGATGTAATACCATAACATTTTTATAAACTCTCTTATAAAACAATTTCTTCTTTTATTTTTATTTACGTATTTTTTTTTTAAATACACAAATAAATTTATATAAATTTCCTTTTATATAAATTTCCTTTATATTCTGTATTATTTAATTTGAAAAATTATAATTTTATTAATAATAACGAGCAATAAAAGCTACGAAAATGGATTGTTTTTCAAATTGTAATTACGATTCAAAAATTTTAGGTACCCTAAAAAAAAATAATAATGTTATTTCATAATAATGTTAATAAAGATAATAATGTTATTTAGTTATTAAATATGACTTAAAAATTATGATTAAATAATATATATATTTATGATATATTTATGACATAATGATATATATATTTATGACAATATTTGATAATTTTATATATATAAAATTAAATATATTATATTATTTTTAAATACAATTAGATCAAGTTTTTAATGGATCCATTTTTGTAGTGAGTATGAAAAATTAATATATTCTTATAAATATATTTATTTATAATACTTGTATTTATATGAACAATCTCATATATAAGATATTAAGTTTTTCATAAAGTAAACGAAGTAAACCAATTGTAATTATATTAAACTTAAAATTTTCCTTAAAGAATTTTCCTTAAAGATTCTTTATTTTTTATATTTGATTGAAATTATGTGCTTATTGTGTATATTCGTTTATATGTATGTATATATAAATTGTACAATAACTCAACTAAACTCGTAATATCTCGGAAATGTCTCTCGTTTAGATGTTATTATTTATATCTAGTTTGATGCATCATAATATATTATGTATACATTTTTATATAAATTTTATATAATTTAATGTATATCTTTCTATTTGAAAAAGAAATATAGTTTGGTATAATTCAATTTGAAATTGTAAACATTTTGATATAATCATTTCTAATTAGATCTAAACTTTTTCTTCGAAAAAAATTTCAATATAATTTTACATAATTGTATATAAAATTATTAATATTTTGATATAATTACATGTAATCAGATATAAAGTTTTTATTAAAAAAAAATCCAATATAATTTCATATAATTTGACATGGAATTATTAAGGTGTACAAAAAAATTCTGAGCTTTTTTTTGTAAAATTCAATCTTTATTCAAAAACAAACAAAAAAATATTAATTAGCGAAATATTCCCCGTTTGCATCTTTTGTCTTTCGGGTAGCTTGCGAATTCCTTGACGATAGAAGCTCGGCTTCGAAGCGATAAAGTCATCAATACATTTTCGTATCTCTTCAAATCTCACGAAATGTGTATCAGTCAAATGATGCTGCAGCGACCAGAATAGGTAATAATCGGAATCGCCATGTCTGGGCTATACGCCGCATGCGGCAGAAGTTCCCAGCCTAACGCAAAGATATGGTCCTGAGTCGCTTTCGTAACATGTAATCGAGCATTGTCATGAAGCAAAATCACTTTATGACATCCTTGGCCAGTAAATGGCCTCTTTTCTTCTAATGCATCGCTCAAATTGATCAATTGTTGTTGGTAGCGGTCTGCCGTGATTGTTTCACCCGGTTGTAACAACTCGTAATACAACACACCTTTCCAATTCCACCAGATATAGAGCAAAACCTTTTTGGCGTGAATATTGGGCTTTGGCGTCAATGTCAAAAGTTGACCACGGTCAACCCATGATTTTCTACGTTTAGGGTTATCATAAAGAATCCACTTTTCATCGCCTGTAATGATTTTGTGCAGAAAATCTTTTTTCCGGAACTTTGAAAGCAAAGTGAGTGCAGTGTCACGCCGACGATTTTTGTTGTGTTCGGACAATTTATGCGGAACTCATCTGCCTTCCTTTTGAACCTTTCCCATCGTATGTAAACGTACGGAAATGGTTTGCTGCGTAACGCCAAGCTGTTCTGCAAGCTCCTTTTCAGTTTGCGCAGAGTTTATATCCAGCAGTGCTTGCAATTCGCCCGTTTCAATCTTTTGAGGGCGTCCAGCACGCGGTTCATCTTCAAGATTGAAATTTCCTTGGCGAAATTTTTGATATCATCTTTTACATGTAGTATGACTTACAACGTTCTCTCCATATGCAGCACAAATCATTGCAATGGCTTCAGCAGCATTTTTCTTCAGATGAAACGCGAAGTGGATGGAAAATCGAATATGCTCTTTTGTTATTGTCATCGTGAACACTACTGATTTTTGAGATTATGTGCATCAAACGCCAAACCGTATGGCATTTTAGAAGGCCAAATGTCAACGCTTTAAAACCGCAAAAGGGCGGGAAGATATATAAAATTTAAATTATTATTTTGATATTTGTATGAAATCTAAAGCTCAGAACTTTTTTGTACATCTAATATAAATATTTTGATATTACTATAATATTTTGATATAATTTTAATTACATATAATTAGATCTAAACATTTTATCCGAAAAGAATTTTAATATAATTTTATATGGAATTTTAAATATTTTGAAATAATTACATATAATTTGTAATATTAATAGATCTCATTATATATAATTATATCTAATATGATATAATTATATATAATTAGATATAACTTTTTTTCCCAGGAATACAAATTCTCTGCTTTAAAACACAAATTCTCTACTTTAAATTACAATTATGATTACAAATCTCCTATTTTATATAAGAAAATGATTTTTGTTTTTAAAGCAGAGAATTTGTGTTTTTGTCCAAAGTACGTACACAGCGCAACACACATAGATTTCTTGCTTTGTTTTCATTACATTCGGTCGATAACATTCTCATAATCGGTACTTATTTCCACGTTGTACTGTTACCATGTTGCTTCACGAATTTACTTTTTTGTTAATAACTTTTTAACAAACAGTGATCGCTATCTACGAGGGTAGTCTGAAAAGTTTTGAGTCTAACATAGAAACAAGTATTTTTTTGGTCAAATATAGTTTTATTTTTCAACATAATCTCCTTTTAAGTCGATACACTTTTCCCATCGATACTCTAACCTCTTTAACCCTTCCAAATAGTAGTTGGCGTCTTGCTCCGCAAAATAGGCGTTTACGTATGCGATGACCTCCTCATTCGATGAAAATCTCTGTCCTCCAAGCGAAACTTTAAGCTTAGAAAACAGGAAAAAGTCGCTGGGGACCAAATCTGGTGGGTGGTCAACCAATTCGAAGTGCAATTCGTAAATTTTGGTCATGATGACCGCCGAAGTATGAGCAGATGCGTTGTCTTGATGGAACAGCACTTTCTTCTTCTTCAAATACGGCCATTTTTTTGCAATTTTTGCCTTCAGCAAGTAATGATGCGTAATACGCTCCCGTTATTGTTTTACCTTTTTCAAGATAGTCGATACACACAATTCCGTGACTATCCCAAAAAACAGTCGCCATTATCTTTCCAGTTGATGGAACCGTCTTCATCTTTTTCGGAACAGATTCACCCTTTGCAGTCTACTGTTTTGATTATTTTTTTGTCTCTGGAGTGTAGTGGTGAATCCAAGTTTCATCTACAGTTATGAATTGACGCAAAAAATCTGACTCGTTTTGCTTGAACCGCTCCAACAGAGCCTTGGAAATGTTCATTCGAATTCGTTTTTGGTCCAAAGTGAGCAAACGCGGCACCGCGCGGATAGCTTGCGCATATCCAATTCTTCAGTCAATATATGACAAACGCGTTCTTTCGATATGCCCATAGCCTCTGCTATCTCTCTAACCTTGATTCGACAATCGTCCAGTACCATTTGGTGAACATTTTCGATGTTATCAGCGGTGGTTTCGATATTATCGCAGTTTTTGGCCGTCCCGAACGCTCATCATCAGCCAAGCTGGTACAACCACGTTTAAATTCAGCTGCCCATCTTTTTACGATGGCAAATGATGGGGCAGAGTCCCCGTAAACAGCGTCCAACTCGATTTTAATTTGCGCAGGCATATTGCCTTTTAAATGTAAGAATTTAATCATGGTACGATATTCAATTTTTTCTACTTTTACAAAAACACTGACATCGACTGACACAAACAACTGTCAAACAACAACTGAGCGTCCAAAATGGCTGAAATTTTCACAAAAGTCTTTCAAATACTATTACTATATACTATTGTAGTACTAGAATGGTTTTGACGAGTAACGTCATCTTCATGTCAAAACTTTTCAGACTATCCTCGTAAAGGCCTTCTCAAGATCATTCAGAGTAGTGATCGCGTGATCCTGACAACGTATATATGTCAAGGTCGTCATTGGAGGGGACTCCGTTTTTCTACATATTTACCATAAAAATTTACTAACATTTATATAAGTATATCTCAAAAACTATACGAGATCGTCAATTAAGTTATAAGAAAAAGTTGATCAGTATCTTCATCTATATAACATATCTCAAAGTCAAGGTCATCCAAGCTATAAGTCTCCTAATGTAAATATTTATCAAATTTTAATTAGAAAAGAACTTCAATCCATATAAACAATCATTTAAACAATAAAAACGTAATGATAATATATTAACTCAATGAGAAAAACATATAAAATAAGTAATTTTTCAACTGTATAATTTTATCTTTCCTTTAAACTATTATAAATAATTACATATATTATATACATTTTTAATAATAATTCGAAAAAATATTCTAAAGCATAAAAAATATTCGTAATAAAATATTCGTAAATTTGTTAAAATTAATACGAATCTTTTTTACCCGAATAGTTATATATGTATAACATGTTTGTAAAATAATCGCGAGTCAAATGAAATACCTGAATAATTCAAAGGTGAAATTTTGTCTTAGCTCAGCGAGGGCGCAAAGTTTGCGCGACCGGAAATAAGCCGTTTTTAAGCTAGCATAAATTTTAAATCGAAGTTACGTAATGGGGCGACGGGCGTGCGAATCGCTCTATTTTTATGACTAGGATATCATTCTACTTTAGCTAATTTAAACATCAAAGATAACGTAATGTAATATAACTCAACGAAGATTTACACCCGACTGACTAATTACATCGCACGAGTCAGTTTGTGATCCTAATAAATTCATTCATGAACTTGTTATTATTCACATATATACTCGTTTACTGAATTCTTTTAAAAATTGATGCGATGAAAATAAAATTGCACAAAGAAAATAGCCGACCGAGCTGATCAAATTAGTGAAATTAACATTTCACGTTCTAGATATATCTGACGAAATTGAATTTTTTAGTTAATCGTATCGAGAACTAAATAAATCTACAATACTAATGAATCCGAAAATTATGTTTTTTAATTAGCAAAATAACCAGATAAATATATCATAAAGAGACGCATTGTAATAAATAATTTGTCAAATATAGGAACTTATACAAGAAGAAGAAATTATTAAAGCAGATTTTATCATAATTTAGTCTAGAAATTTGAAAATGAGACAATAATTCACCTCAACGATGTAATGAAGACCCGATAGTGTCATCCTCGCTACAGAATCTTTTCTTCGTACTGGTTGCTGCCATCTCAGAGTGATACCCTATAAATATTCAGAAATTGTGTTGAAATATTTTTATCATAATTCCATAAAGTATCTAATTTTCTTGCAAAGTCATTAAAAAGAAGTTTAAAAAAAATTATCTAATATCATAAATTCTTCTAATTTGACACAATTTAAGCTATATACAACAATAGTGTGAAGTTCGTAAGTAACAAATTATCAAGAGACACAGATGGTGTCTCGACGCCAAGTTCATCCGCAATGAAATTCACATAGAATAGCGGCGAGACGCCCGTGGACTTTCTTTACGCGAGACCCCGGGATGAACTTAGTCTACATTTTCATATCTCAGCAACAATTGCTTTAATTAAGTTCTAACTACGTTTAATCGATAGTTAAGTATCAAATTATATAAGAAAAGTGTTTTTTTTTCGCATTCTACAAACTGAGATATCGCGACGTAAAGTTCAAATTGGTAAATTTTAAAAAACGTCTTGGGCCCCTATTCTTGAATTTGTTCGCAATATTGCGTATGCGCACATTTCGAATAGTCGAAATGCGTATGCGCTCTTAAAATGCGATTCTGCAACACGTATTTATAGTATTCACAATTCAAAACGTATACATTTCTTATTGCACCGAATTATATTTAACAGCGCAAAAAAATATGGACTTTCTTGCAAATGTAAGTGCTATATATTAATTTCAAATGTATTATTTTATTTAATTATAATTATATAGTTAATTGATAAGATATTTTTGTCTTTTTTTAACTAAAGAATACAATTTTGTATATAATTATATAGTTATGGACAAAACCGTATTAGGTTAGAAAACTGTGAAAACTATGTGTGTTATTCTAAATAATATAATATCTTATATTTATACAAAAATGTTTTCGAAAAAGTAAAGTCAATTCATACAATCAAATGTACATATAAATTTTTCTATATGTTTTTCTTTGTCTGAAAATATTTCTATAAATATTTCTTTGAAGTTTTATTGTTAATAGTATATTATATTGAAGCAGTTAAAACGTAAGATTTATTTCTTGAAAATTTGATTTTATTGTATGCAATTAGAACAATTTATTTATTAAATGTAGTTCAACAATTTCTATTAAATGTCTTACTGTAATTTTATTTAAGCGAAATATTGAAATAAATTGTTTATCGGATAGCTCAAAAGGATTGTCCCGAATGTGAAATCTTCTTTTTCTTTCAATATTTTTCAATCCATTCATGATTGGTATTATAATATCTTCAAGATCCATAACGTTAAGAGAATGGATTATGCCATTCGTTTCGAGATGAACGTATGCCATGACTCATTAGTTGTCTTGCGAATGAAAAATTGCGTAAATGTTTTATTTACGACCATCAAAAATAGCATTCTACAGATTTTAAAATGCGATCATTCGCAAGATGTAGTTTATATATACATAAGTATTTCAAGAATAAGGTTCTAAAGATTTTCAGATGCGATCATTCACATCTGAAATGAGCAATTTGCATATGCGCAACTATTTCAAGAATAGAGCTTCTGGTCGTTGACCGTGACTTTCTTTTTTCTGTCGCAAGAGCTGCTAGTGAATGCCTTTGTATGACAGCTCTTGCAGCGCTCATTTTTTTAATGTTTTTTTTATGTCTATTGTCTTTGACAGATGTCTTTTGTGTGAAGTTGTATATATTAATGAAAAAGAAGATATGTCACATATAATAGTAAGTAATACTGTAATTATATAATTAAATATTACTTTTTCGGAGTGGTATCACTCTAATGATCTATAAAAATTGTACAAGGAAAAGTACAATATTTAAAAATTAATTAATATTGACACGAGAAATACTTATCATTCATTTGTAATTATTTTCAGAACAAAATAGTAAATTAGTGAGACACGCGTCCGCCGTCGCTAGGCACGCGTAGAACACGCTAGGTGCATGTAACGTACGTGAATACCACGAACACAGTCGTGTTTACGCGATATTCCTTCGCTATGCTCCGACGCTTTGGAGTTCGCGAATTTCAGTGCGATTAAAAAAAGAAGTATAAATGCTTTTTGCGGCCATTGCCGCACTTCGCCTGGCGGTCAGCTGTCCCCGACGGATGGTCGATCGGGAGAAAGTTAGAGGAGGAACGGAGCGGAGGGACAAGTTAGTACAAGCGCTCCGTTACAAGTATACAAATTATATACATATTAGGATAGGTTGAATAGTAGATATTATTTAAATTTAATAAGATTGTGATATAACACTTGAGTTTAAATAGGAAAACTTTTGAGTACAAAAATGTGTATTTATATTTTATTTCTATTTTGTTAAGAAGAATTATTCTATATTATAATTCTTTGAACTAAGAATGTACCACTTATAATGTTCACATGACATGTGGTTAATTGTTGATTACACGAATGATATCATTTGGGTTGTGTTAAGTATGGCAATTTAAAAATAAGTTTTTTATTTAAAGAGGAATTAAAACTATTATCACTAGAAGAGTTAGACTAGAGAGATTCTTCAATAGAAATACAAAAGTACTATGGCGTAGATTTTATTTAATGTTGCTACATATAATTAAAATTAAGGTAGTTACTTCGCAACATAATTTTTTCAAAAGTAGGATTAAAACCACTTGAATTAGAATAGGAAAACCTTTAAATGGAGATACAAAGATACATATCACTTAAGATTATATTGTTTTGAAATAAATATTACTAGTGTTATCTTTTAATTTTGTTTTTTTTTCCACTATACTTGACATCCTTTTTTATCTTTTTGTAAAAATGTAATTTTATAATGATATCAGACATTTTGTAGTATTAAACATCTTTCTGTGTTCGAAAAGCGCGTCTATAATCTCACCTTTTATATTTGATATTTTTTTTCTATAATACGCATAACGAAAATAAACAGGATAGAAAGCGGAAGAGCGAACGAGATAACATGCTTGCTCTTTTTCCATGCATCCGATTGGCGATCGACAATGTCGTTGAATTTCGCGGCGAGTTTGACTATCAGTGACAGTTCATTTCGGAATGTAAGTGATGTTTACGCGCTATAGTCTATTATCTTGTAAGTAGATTCTAAAAAGCAATATGAATATTGCCATTTTAAAAGCATGTATTTTTCATTGTATTGTATTTTTATGTACATATATGTTTGTGCTTCTTTCCAGAAATCAAAATTAAAAGTACTATAGTCTGAATAGATTGTTGTGCAACTCTTGATTATATTGTGATATATTTATTTAAAACAATTAATCAAAGAAATATATCTAATAATTATTAACAAAACAGTATCTTTTCAATAAAACTGTATTAATAAAAATATAAAAATATATTGTACTAATTTACATGTATCGTATATTTTCAGGATATACAAGAATAAAAAATGCAGTTATTCTTGCAAGAAAAGAATTATTTTTATAAGTTTTTATTATAAGTTTTAAAGCAACATCCTAAAATATTTCAACAAATATTAAATAAAAATTTTTTAAATATGACAATTTTGATGATTTTGAAAGCGAGCGTGGCATAATGGACAACGCATTGGTCTAGAGATTCCGGATTCAAGTCTAGATAGGATTGAAACATTTTTATACGCTCGTGTCTTCTCTCGACGGTCTGGCAAACCATGAGAGTATTCTTGTCCACAGAACTTTCAAAAATTTGCCGTTCGGAACTGGCATTAAAAAATAGGTCCCATATGTCTGTGTATCATCTATATGCGCACCACAGGCATATGAGAGTGAAGTAGAAGATCTAAAAGTCTATATAAAAGTAGAAGAAGAAGAAGAAGAAGAAGAAATTTAGTGATTTGATGTCTTTGCAGTAATACTGCTCTCTTTGAATTAGATTCTTGGCAGGTTCTTGCCTGCCAAATTCTTAAATGTGTGAAATTTTAAATTAACAGAGTAATATATAAAAATAATAAATATTATCATTTTACATAATAAACACTTCAACTTGGCTTTTTATTCTTCTTAACCTTATTCATTGTAGTTCAATTAATTAATATTAATTGAACCCCCTACCGTAGTTAGATAAAACTAGACATTTTATATTGTAAGAATTAGATGACCATAAGCGGTCATGAAAGAGATTCGGAATATAAACAGCTAACAGAAAGGAGCCGTCGCAGTCGTGCAGACTAAGTGTCTTGGTAGTAGGCAAGGAATCCCGAGTTCAAATCCAGTCGGTCTCCGTTTATTTTTCCGAATCTAATAAATATCTTTCAGCTCAGAAATGGGATACAGCCCATGTTACCTCAGAGAGGATACAGCCTATGTTACCTAACAAGGAGAATTCAGTGGATTTGTGTGTCGTTTGTGTGTTGTTCGAAATGAACAAAAGTCGGGGAGTAACGGTACTCCAATGTCGTGTCGATCGTTCAGAGATGAACGAAAAGTCGGGGAGTAAAAGTACTTCAATGTCGTGTCGATCATTCAAAAGTGAACGAATTCGGGAGCAGAAGCTCCAAGTTTCGGATAAAATTCTAGTAGATGAAGACTCAGTATATTCGGGATGAATGTAATGTCAGAATGGCCGAGCTGTAAGAATTAGACGACCGTAAGCGGTCATGAAAGAAATTCGGAATATAAACAGCTAACAGTGAGGAGCTGTTGCAGTCGTGCAGATTAAGATTATCATTGTCTTGATAGTAGGCGAGGGATCCCGAGTTCAAATCCAGTCGATCTCCGTTTATTTTTCCGAATCTAATAAATATCATTCAGTATTATATAAATATATATATGAATTATTATATATATATATATATATATATATATATATATGAATATAAATCTAGATAATATAAATCTGAAGTAATAAAAAATTATTATTAAATTTTTACATATTTTTATTCAAAAATTGTAAAAGAATGCTGAAATTAATTAATTAATTGAATGAACAAAGACAATTATGAAGAATCGGAAGGCAAGTTAAAATATTTATGTAAAATAGTAATATTTATATATTTTTATAATCTAAAGCTATCCCAGTCAACACGCTTGTCGAAAAGACGTCTTTCAGACGTTTTAAATAGACGTTTTTAAGAAAATACCAAAAAGACGCTTTTAAGACAACTTTTGGACAATTTTCAGACGTCTTAAAACAGATGACTTTAAAACAATATAAAAAAGACACTTTTAAGATAACAACTTTTGGACATCGTTTTTAAGATATTTTCAGTTAAAGCCGATAATGACCATATAACAATGAGTATAATTATTACTTTTATTGACTTGCAATCGTAAAACTAATGAGTACGTATCCCGACAGCCAAACCTGAAAAGACAGATGCGCAAAGTCTGTTATAAATTTCTGATGCTAAAAAGCCAACAAATTGCTAACAAATTCTGTAATATTCTGTAATATCTGACAATGTTAGCAAACTGCTGCTAGAAACTTGACAGAATCTGTTGACATTCTGTACCAGCAGATTGGCAGCAGAAATCGAGCAAATCCTGCAGACTGCCATCAGATTGGCGGCAGAAAGCGAGCAGGACCTGCGCGATACAATTTGATGGCAAAATCTGTTCAATTTCTGCTGCCAGTCTGCTGATATAGAATGTCAACAGATTCTATCACCAGAATGTAAGCAGAATGAGTTCTCAGATGAAGTCAGTCTGCTAACATTTTGCTGACTGGATAATTTCCGATATTGCCGATAACATCAGTGTCAGTAGTTAACTGCTTTATTTTCCGGTGGACAACTGCGTACTCCGATATCACGTACGACTTTAATCCAAGGTACTTTTTTGTTTTCTTAAATAATATTATATAGATTGTTAAATATAATTAGAAATATCTTTGTATATATTTTTTATAATATTTTTTGCATGCATTTCATATTTTATAAACAGTTTTTATAAATTTTGAGGTTATATCTATAAAAATTATACGGCAAATAATATAGCGAATCCTAATGGCGTTGGAGGGTGTCGCCGCTGCAGTCCGACCTGCATCCATCGAGAGAATAGGACCATCATCTCTCTGGAGTACCGGTCGTGGGGATTCGAAAGAATACATGTATATATGTATATTGTAATATATATATATATATGTATCATTGTATTGTTGACGTGTTATTCTAAACACGTTATTTGCGATAAATATCATCACATGCCTCGGTAGTCGAAAGGATAAGATGCCTGCCCGGTAAGCAAGAGATCCAGGTTCGATTCCTGGCTGAAGTGGTATTTTTTCGCAAAATAATTACGAGTTTTCACGACTGGTTCGTGGTCGGGCCCCGCCGTGACGCACACCCTCCCTTCTTATTTGGGTCCTAATTATTCTTTTTATGTCAAACTTGTTATGTTGTAGTTTTGTCATATAAAAAGTTCATAAATTTTACAAACTGAAAGATCTTACCGAAAAGAAACGAAATAGATTCCAAATGGGCAGTAGTAGCGTCTAATGGGCTCTAGTAGCGTCTAATAAGACATCTAAAAAGTATCTTATTAGGACAATCAAAAGACATCTGATAAGACGTCTACAAAGTGTCTTATAAGACATTTAAAAGTTGTCTTATGAGACGTAAAATCTAAAAAATGTCTTATAATTCAAAACTTGTTTTATAAGACGTCTAAAATCGGGACATAAAACGTCTTTCTGTATATCTTTTTAGACATCCTAAAAACCATTAGGATGTCTTTTAGTGGTCTTAATGTGCACTTTAATTTCACCATTAATTTAGAGTTTCATTTGTACACACATTCAAGCTTTGGTGAGCAAAAATCTTGAGGAATCTAATTCAGAGAGAGCAATATTATTACAAAGTCATCACATCATTAAATTTGATATTAGATCTCTTTAGGGCATCATTTATCTCTCTTCTAAACATCGATATGTTTTATGTAAAGCTACAAAAGAAAAAAATATGAAAATATTTAAAGAAATATTTAAAATAAATTAGGATACATATTAAATCATTTTTATCTATTTCTATTTCTTGTGAGTTAATTTCCTTCAATCTCATTCATTAAATTTTTAAACCATTACATCATCGCTGCTTGTTATCAATGGTGATTTATAATGATTTTAATTTCTATATTTTCTTTTAATTGATTAAAATACTGCAAGTACAGAAAAGTGAGATATTACAGAGAAGGAAAATTAAAACGGAAAAATATACATTAAGAAATAAAATATTAGTTATAGAAATTATAACCATTTCTGCAAACTTACGTCGTCATTTAAGAAGAAAAATGCTGCTGAAACCTGCAATGATTGTGCTGCATATGGAGAGAACGTTGTAAGTCATACTACATGTAAAAGATGGTATCAAAAATTTCGCCAAGGAGATTTCAATCTTGAAGATGAACCGCGTGCTGGACGCCCTCAAAAGATTGAAACGGACGAATTGCAAGCACTGCTGGATATAAACTCTGCGCAAACTGAAAAGGAGCTTGCAGAATAGTTTGGCGTTACGCAGCAAACCATTTCCGTACGTTTACATACGATGGGAAAGGTTCAGAAGGAAGGCAGATAGGTTCCGCATGAATTGTCCGAAGACAACAAAAATCGTCGGCGTGACACTGCACTCACTTTGCTTTCAAAGTTCCGGAAAAAAGATTTTCTGCACAAAATCATTACAGACGATGAAAAATGGATTCTTTATGATAATCCTAAACGTAGAAAATCATGGGTTGACCCTGGTCAACCTTCGACATCGATGCCAAAATCTAATATCCACGCCAAGAAGACTTTGCTCTATATCTGGTGGGATTGGAAAGGTGTGTTGTAATACGAGTTGTTACAATCGGGTGAAACAATCACGGCAGACCGCTACCAACAACAATTGACCAATTTGAGCGATGCATTAGAAGAAAAGAGGCGATTTGCTGGCCAAGGACGTCGTAAAGTGATCTTGCTTCATGACAATGCTCGACCACATGTTGCGAAAGCGACTCAGGACCATATCTTAGGCTGGGAACTTCTCCCGCACGCGGCGTATAGCCCAGACATGGCGCCTTCCGATTACTACCTATTCCGGTCGCTGCAGCATCATTTGGCTGATACACATTTCGTGAGATTTGAAGAGATACGAAAATGCATTGATGCTTTATCGCTTCGAAGCCGGTGAACTTCTATCGTCAAGGAATTCGCAAGCTACCCGAAAAATGGCAAAAGGTTGTTGATGCAAACGGGGAATATTTTGCTGATTAATAATTTTTTGTTTGTTTTTGAATAAAGATCGAATTTTACAAAAAAAAGTTCAGAACTTTTTTGTACACCTATAACGGTCTCGCTTTTCCGCGCGGAGAGCGGTCAGTCGGTTACCAGGGGGAGAAGCGAGGACGTTGGAGACAGAAAGGCGTGATTAACTTGTGAGGCGAGATTGATAATAAATAACGATATTTATTTAATTAAGAGTGGTGCGATGGAATGCACCGAATCGTCGCGTTAAATATTCGTGGCCGTAGACGGGCGAGGCGGCGTTCGGCGCGCGGACAATTGTAAATACAAAATAAGAGATCGCTCGGGCGGTCGGCGCGATACTGATCGCGGTGCGCAGTTCGGTGGCGCGGGGCGCGCGCGGCGGCGGCGGTGTCGCACGTGTTGTCGCGGACCTTTAAATCGGCGATTTAAACGGGCACGCGTGTCGCGGGTATTGTCGCGAGGGTGGATATTTCGCGAGGTCGGCGGATCGTTGAGATCGGAGAACGGGTGTGCCCGTTCCCTGCCGAGAGTGCTCGGCTGACGGGGGGTGTGCCCCTCGTCTGTTTGAGTGAACGCCGAGTGAACTCGGCCAGCCGGGGAGAGCCCCGGCTGTGTGCGGAGAGAAGGTGGCGGTGCCGAGTGTACTCGGCTGACCAGGGAGTACCCTGGTGCTCGGAGAGGTAGTATCGGGGAGAACCCCGGTACTCGGCGGTGAAATCTCGGAGCGGCAGAGTCGGGTCGAGCGAACTCGACGCGCTGGGGAGACCCCAGCAACTCTCGGCTTGCCGTGCGAGCTACGGAGACGGTTTTCGGCCAGGCCAAGCGAACTTGGCGCGTTGGGGAGAGCCCCAACAATCTCAGGCTTGCTGCCGGTTTCGGAAGATCGTTTCCTCGAGGCGAGCTCTCGGAGACGATCTAGGAACAGGAGTAAACGGAGCGTGAGTGAGTGCTTTTTTGTGGAGAGCGATGCCTTTTTATATCCGAGATCGACCTCGGTATTTTCGGTCGGATCGGTCGGATTGGTCGATCTCGGGGTTGGCATCCCTCTCCCCAGGAGCGGAAAAAAGGATCGGGGGGATGATTTTTTGGGTAGGGAAGGAATTCGTAGGGAAGGTAGCGGCGCGGCGCGGTGCGGGGTGGTTGCGCGCTTGTGGACGCGGTCGTGGCGCGGTGCGGGACGTTCGCTCGGTTGCGTGGCGCGGCGTCGGTGCGGTGCGGGACGCTTTCGCGCTCGGTGGTACGGTGCGTGGCGCGGCGCGGGGGGCGTTCGCGCTTGTTGACGCGACGCTTGGCGCGGTGCGGGGAAATACCACGAAAACATACGTGTTTTCGCGGTATTCTCTGACGCTTTCGGAGTTCGTGTGTACAAGAGATTAAAAAGGAGGCATTGCTGCCTCTTTGCGGCCACTGCCGCACTCCGCCTGATGTTCGGCGGTCCCCGACGGATGGTCGGTCGGGGGAAATCCGGAGGAGGAACGGAGCGGAAGGATGCGCTCCGTTACACACCTAATATAATAGAGACATTGAAAGTTATACACGTAGACGTATGGAAATTTTGTGATAGACATGTTTCCGACGGTTACTTGGAAACGTTGGTTGAAATGCTTCAAAGACGTGTTACAGTATTTCAAGTACCTGAAACGCAGAAAGTCGCATATTTATTGCACTTTGTTAGTACTTCATCATTCGATTTATGTGATAAGCTTGCCGGATGACCTATATGACAAAGCATACGAAATTCTCACAACGAAATTGATTTTTATTCAGCTCCATTAGAAATTGCGAAAAACTATCACTATCAAAGGAAACAAATGGAAGGTGAATCGATACAACAATTTGTAACTGCATTTCATAAATTAAGCATTAATTGCAATTTTAGCCAGTATCTACAAACGGCATTAAGAAATCAACAAGTGTTTGGACTCAGGAGCAAACATATCCAATAGATTGCTGGAAACCAAGGATCTTACGTTTGAAAAAGCAGTTGAAATTGTTACATCAATGAAACTATCAGAAAAAGATGTTAGATGCAATCAAATACAGTCTCTTTAACGTCGCAAGCCAGAAAGAGTCGACGGTGTTTAGGAATCGTGCAGTTCGAATCAAAAAAGATTCAGAAGGAAAATCAATGGATCGAACATAAGTAAATGCAGTGATTTCAATACAAATTCGAGTAGTAGTAATAATACTAATATTAGTTTTAGGTGCAGAGACAGACATTACGCTTCTAAATGCTTTTTGAGTAAAGATATTATTTGTAACAATTGCGGTATTAAAAATCACTTGCAAAAAATATGCACGAAAAAGAAGAAAGCCACGCTATCCTCGGCAAACTTTTTAAGAGAAGTTATGTGGACCAAAGCGAGCACAAAGAATTTCGAGAAAAATTTCTTGCAACGTTAATAATCAAAGAATCTCGTATTTGTTTCGAAATAGATAGTGATGCAGCAGTTGTTACAATTGTAAATAAGCCTTTCCTCAAATCCAATTTTCCCAATATTTGCATTAAAAAATCGGATTTAGAATTGGTTACGTTTTATAGAACAACAGTACCGGTCATTGAGTTTGCTAAAGTTAATATTCGTTACAAACAGAAAAATCACTACATATATACATTTCAAAATTAAATCAAGAACTCTTATCGAGAATGGATTCATCAGCTGAGCGTATAGTTGACACACACATTATTTTCGTTGTCTATATAGACAGAAAATAAAGTACAAGAAATTTTACAATAATACGAGTCATTCTAAAGAGACAAAAATTAAAGGCATTCAAGCGAGATTAAATGTAAAAGAAAACGCGCGTCCAATATTTTTGAAAGCAAGAAAAGTATCTTTCAAATTAGGATTCCTAGAACGAGAAATAGAAAAACTAATAAATATAGGTGTGTTCGAAAGAACTAACTAATGCGTCGACTTGGATGACACCAATTGTGCCGGTATTAAAAAAAAATAATACAGTTCGATTATGCGGAGATTTCAGCGTGACAGTTAACAAAAATCTAATTGTAGATAAATATCCATTATCAACAGTAGACGAACTTTTCAGTATCTTAATCGGAGGTGATAAATTCACGATTGACTTTAATAAGCAAGCTTATTTATAAATGAAAATTTATTCGGATGATAGAGAGATGTTGACTTATCTCGGACTTTTTAAGTGTACGCGGTTACTGTATGACATTGCTTCGGCACCAACCATTTGGCAATGTGAAATTGAAAGCATCTCAAAAGGAATACCGAGGATTTTTCTTAGATAATATTAAAATAACGGAACCGGATGACCAAACACATTTAAGTAAGGCACATTTAAGTAAGACTCGAGGAGGTTTACATACCTCTGAAAACATAATATTTGAATTAATAGAGATGAATGCGAATTTTTCAAGAGCGGCATTCATTATTGGGTATTTTATTGATAAAACAGATATTCAGTGTGCGGAATTGAGACCGTTCACTGGAACGACTCTCGACTAAGGATCCGATGGGTGATAGAATGACGAAAATTCTTGAGAAAAAAATCACATTAATTTAATAAGTCAGTTTTTTACAGTGTAATGTACAGAATATAGAGTCTGACGGTGGCGTACACGGTGGTTGATAAGATAGAACAGATGTTCGCTAGGCAGATTGCACGTATTGGATTGATTAGTACGAATTGTGGTCACGTGATTGGAGAATGTCCGTAGCATGAGAGAATGATCGCAAGTTCTTGCACCTTGATCAAACATAACGAATGACGACGTGCTGATTCAAGCTAAGATACGTACACTTTTCATTCTTTGAGAATTCGCTCTTTGAGAATGCTCGCAGTAAATATTCTTGTCGAGTTCGAGACACTAGAATCTCGATGTGACGAGAGAGAATGTGAACTAGGGATTCGTTACGATTCAAAATTCGGCTTCGCCGAAAAGTCTCTTGCAACGACGATTTACGTAACGTTATTACGAGACGAGTGAGATGACAAGTCTAACTTGACAGTCTAACGACACGAGCTGAATTTACGAGTACGACAAGAGCACTGACTTGACGACACGAGCACGGTATACTTTCCAGGAACAAGGATTATGGTTGACTCGTAGAGAATTTTGGTAACGAGAGCTTTTCGAGAAGCTTGCGGGATCATCCGATTGATTTCGTTCTATCAGCGATTGACACGATGAATCATGTGATTTTCGGCCAATCAATAGTACACACATACGTTCCGTCGAAAACAACACTGCCCTTGAAGGGTGGCTGATAATTACTTCTGTATGATAGGTATCGACGGGCTACCTGGCGCCATCGATCGGAGGGTAATCGATCACCGCGGATCGTCACGTGCGCTTCGCGTGTTCCGCGTCTCGCTTTCAGGCGATTTATTTCAATTTCGAATAATAAAGAAAGAAATAATGGAAGCAATAGACAATATGCGTTGACCGAAAAACATTTCGGAACTGCACGCATTTCTCAGTTTAGTTAATTATTATAATAGATTTATCTAAAATTCAAGTACACTTCTATTATCGCTACGCTTTGAGATAGGAAAGATAGAAAAGAAGTATCCTTTATTTGGTCAAAGACATGCGAGCGAGTGGATTCATGAGTGGAGGCTAAACGTGAATTCAAGAGTGACAAAATTTTGATGCAACGTTGCCATTAATAGTATCAGACGCAAGCCCGCACAATGTAGAAACGGTCTGTCTGTGTCTGAAAAAATCTCCAGATGGCGCGGAGAAGATTATTTAATATGCTCAAGAGAAAATATGCGCAAGTAGAAGATACAAGGAAGCATATGCTATTGTGTTTGCTGTAAAAAAAGTTTCATCAATATTTATATGGCAATCGATTTACGTTATATGGATTACTATTCACTAGCGCAAATTTTCTCGCCAAAAAAATCATTATCTATGCATATTGCAATGAGAATGCAACATTACGCAATTTTCCTTCAAGTATATTCTTGTGATATAAAATACAAAAATACTAAGTTACACGGAAATGTAAATGGCCTTTCGCGACTACTAATTAAATTAGAAGATAATTTCGAATACGTTCATTACAACACGTTCATTACAACGTAATTGATCATTATAAAATTAAGATGATTAATTTCCTACCAATTACGCATTCAATCTCGCTACAGAAACTAGAGATGACCCCGAATTATATGCACTACTGAAAAGATTGCAAAGCGGCAAAGAAATAAACTTATGCGATTGTTTTAATATTCCACAATTGGAATTTAATGTTCAACAGGGTGTTATTTTACGCAATGGGCAGTTATACCACGTAAATTACGAAAGGATATTTTGGCCGAACTTCATTAAGAACATTTTGGCATTGTCAAACTGAAGAAAATGGCTAGACGTTATTGTTGATGGCCAGGAATCGAGAAGGATCTTGAGAATACAGTAAAAAATTGCAGGAATTGTAATGCAACACGCAACAATCCAAAAATCCAATCGGTGGCCACCAACTATTTTTCCATTCCAAACAATGCATATAAATTGCAGGCCCGTTTATGAGTAATACTGCCTGGTCCTAGTCGATGCATTCTCGAAGCGGCTAGAGATGCATATTACAAAGAACATGATTAGCAATATGACTGTACAAAAATGCAGGAAAATATTTTATATTTTCGGCATTTCGGAAATTGTAGTTTCCAATAACGGACGATATTTCTGCGCAAATGATTTCAGAAAATTTCTACGACTGAACGAAATTCAACATAAGACTATGGCACCATTTCACCCAACAACAAACGGGCAAGCGGAACGGTTCATATAAACGAGCGTTAACGAAAAGATTTTAAAATTCTATGATATCTAACACGGAACTGAACAAGGCCGTACAACAAACACTTTTATGTTATCGAATACTGCATCAAAGCTCAGGTCTGCCCGCCGAGAGAATGTTTAATCGTAGATTACGCACACGATCAGATTTACTTGTTACTTTACTACAAATTGAGAACGATTCTCATAATAATAGAATTACAAGCGGCAGTAAAATTCAAAAATTTAACATAGGCAATCAGGTCAAATGTCGAAACCATTATGGAAAAGCAAAATGAATGTTTGAAAATGAATGGTTGAAAAAACTACATGTAAACTAGGACAATTATATTATCTGATACGTCTAGAGAACGGTAGAAAATAGAAAATAAAAAAGACACATCAATCAAATTCAAAAAGTTGGGAATATCGCATCACCAAAGGAAAACCGTAAAGAACTATTTGATTACGAGCTACCGAAAGCCCAAAGTGAAAAAATGGAGGCAAAATTAGATGAAGAAGCATCATCCAAGGAAACAAGACTATACGAAATGAACCGGATGTCATGTTATCACGAAGATCAATGCGAGTTGTTATCCCTGTCAACGTTATGGTTATGTTTCTTAATACATCGGGAGAAAGAGATGTTATGTGCGTACAAAAATCTCTTGTGGCAGGTTCTGTACATGCTGTATGTGCTCTCTCCGCAACGCGCGATACGCGCACATGGAGAGCGACGAGATCTCTCGAGTGTGTGCGAGTGCCCCAGTCGAAACCAAGAGACCAGTGAAAAAAAGGTATCTTTCCGAACACAATTCAAAAATCGATTGTACTTTTGTATCAGCGTTAAATATATTTGTTTAAATATATTTGTATGTTTGTAATTTCGACGTCTCATCACTCATTTACCTTCGAACACAACATTTTTTTACACTTTTATTAATATAGTTTTTTTAAAAAAATACTGTTTTATTACTAATTATTAAATAAATGTTTAGATACATTTTTTATAAATTGTTTAAATAAATAGATCACAATATCAGAGATCATGATCAAGATTTGCACAATAATCCGTGATGATAGTATTGAATAACTAAACAAAGTTATCAGATGACGTTCCATCTCAATTGTATGAGTGCCTCCTCCAAAAGATCAGTTATAGTCCTCCCTCTCTAGCGTCCTCCATGCCAAGGTTTGAAGCAATTTTTTAGAAACTGTCTTCCTACTTTCTCGAGCCCCTTGGCCCTACTTGGCCATGATGTCACTCCTTCAAAACCGTACGTTATTAATTTGGGTTTATTTTGTCAAAAATGAATTGGAATTTAATCAAGGAATGATTTATCGGAGGAGACGTTTATATAATTAAGATAGAATTTTACTTGGTAAGTTCGTTCATTCAATTGTATTTCGCGTTTTCTCCTCAGATCACCAATCGTAGATGTTTAAAACCGTACGACAAGAAAACTTGCTTATTAAACTGTGCTGTAATAAAAATTATCTGTAATTTAATCAAGCAAGTAATATAGCTTTGACGAATCTACTTCGTTTGTTAATGATTCTGTTATTATAAAACTTAATAAATGTTTGAGAGGATTTTGTCCAACGGTCTTCCTAATAATCCACACTTATTTCTTACTATTTACCGGCAGAAGTTAAAACATGACGAGTCGAATATCCATACCATTTTGTTTCAGAAGATCTTTAATCCAACAATTTATTATTATAATTAACGATTACGTTGTAACTTTCTAATGAGATTTCTGCCATGATAAAAAGAGATTTGTTACCTTATTTTTTATCTTTTCGGTTCGTTTTAAGTAGGACTCCAGATTAGAAGCCACGCAGATCGCTACATTCTCTGCAAAATATAGAAGAATTAAATTTGGCTGGACTCGATTGGGTCTTGATGTTTTAATACATGCTGGAACTTTTAGATGTGGTCTTTGAACTTCTTAATATTTCTAGATGTCAGAGTTTGCATACGTTAACCAGTAATAAAAACCATCAAAATCACGAGTTTCTCGGATAACTGTCTGAGAGTTATTTATTAATTAGGAAACCATTCTTTGACACAATCAAGAACAATCTTCGGATCCTAAGTAACATTATAGGCAATGAAGATCACAAATTAGATGTGTCTCTACAAAATCTTTTAATGTCCGGATTTTCTCCAATCTTTTGTCTCAATATTAAGACAATAGCTGATCTCATGGAGTTGACAGTGCCATACAAAGCTCCATTCTTAAATTTGTTAGTAAGAAATTTCAGGATATCTGATACCTTTGCTGAATGAATTTCGGTATTCGTTGAACGACAAAATTTTCACTATTTTTTTGAGTGCACTCTCATATTGCCGTAAAGATAAATCCGCCAATGAAGCCATGTTAATCTTGATTGAGTCTCTGGCTGGAAACCTTTCAAATTAAATGTTTGCTGGAAGATAATCCTATCACCAGGGAAAGCTGGGACCAAAGTGAGTATGATTGACTGTTAAAAGAAAGTAACAGGTTATAATTAAGTTTTAAAAAAATAGATTGCGAAAAATAGATTCAAATATTGCCACTTTAAATATTAAGGCAACTCGGCCAATTTGGAACAATAATTCCTCTAGATTTATCGTTATTAATCTTTTTTAACATTTTTAAAATTAAAGATAAATTAATGAAGGAAATAGAAAAAATATTCACTCCAGTTCATTGTAAAAGCATTGATTACCATAGAATGTGGATCCTTCTTCCAAGAAATATATTTATAACATTTGGTATTTGCGCGACTGGCAAATAATCGATTTCTGGATTTTCAAAGAAAAGTCTTAGAAATCTCTTTAAAAACCTCGTGAAACAAACCGTATTCAGATTCAGATTCCACATGTCTTGATTCAAAATCGACAATAATATTTTCTTTTATTTTCAAAAAAGTAAATATTTTTACGGGTATTATCCGTGTCATTATGCATTGTTGAATGCCAATGTTTCATGAACATTGCAGTTCACTTCATCAAGGCGAAGAGCAGCCTGATACTATACTGCTTCTCCGGTGAAGTTCCCTTATATACGTTGTATGAGAAGAGGGTAGGAGTGGAGAAAAGTGGGGGAGGAGATAAATATTGGCTAAAAGTTTGATGAAGAGGGAGAGAGAGAGGGAGTGGGGGGGAGTCACTTTCAATCAGGAGAATGGTTTCCTATATGTCACTTATATTGTAACTATTATCTCTATTTAGGTTATCATGATGTTTTTGAATCTCTATAACCTCTCTCTGTGAACAAACTTCGGGGGCGACAATGGATCCCCTATTTCTCTTGTAATCGCTAACATCTTCATGGAGAACTTCGAGAAGGAAGCCCTATGCAAAACGTCTAAGAAACCTGAAATTTGGTTCCGTTATGTAGACGATACTTTTGTAATCTGGTGACATGATAGAGCAGAACTATGAAAATTCCAAAATTTCCTCAACACTCAACATTTCAATATCCGCTTCATTATGAAAATAGAAGAAAATAAAAGAGTCCTAGATGTACTGTATAATAATGATTAAGAAAGCTAACTCCTTAGATCATCAGAAAACTGACACACACAGATAAATCACAACACAAATATCTGCATGCGGAATCACATCCAATACAAAAACAGTCAGCAATCAACTCATTAGTACATAGAGCTCACTGTTTCTGACAAAGAATATTTACAGACGGAACTCAACCACTTGAAACTACAATAGAATCCTATAATAGAATGAACACGACAAAAATATAAATAAAATAATCAACAGACACATAAACAAGACAAGAAAGCCACACGCACAAGTATCACATGACGAGACAGACAGAAAAATCCTCTCCATCCTTCCATATATAAAAGAAACAATCAATTGCATCGGCAGAATTCTAAAGAAATACAACATCCGAACTATCTTTAGACTCTCCAAGAAAATAGGACAAATCTTGAAGAATCCTAAAGACCAAAGACTTCCATTCAGCTCAGCAGGAGTGTATAAAATACCTTGCTCATGCGAAGTATACATTGGGAAAACCGGGAGAATGGTACATATGAAAGAATATCAATGTGATGTCAGATTAAAACACAGTCAGCACAGTCAGCATCAGAACATAATATTGAAACAGGACATCAAATACTATTTGATAAAACAACAATAGTTACGGCTATCTCGTTTTCCAAGGAAGTACAGAGAGGCTATAGAGATTCAAAAACATCACGACAACCTAAATAGAGATAATGCTTACAATATAAGTGACATATGAGAAACCATTCTCCCGATTGATCGAAAATGACTCCCCCCACCTCCTCTCTCTCCCCCTCTCCATCAAACCTTTAGCCAATTTTTATCTCTCCCCCATTTTCCTCCACTCCTACTCTTCTCTCATACAGTGTATATAAGGGAACTCCAGTATCAGGCTGCTCCTCGCCCTGATGAAGTAAATTGCAATGTTCACGAAACGCTGACATTCAACAATGCATAATGATATGAATTATATCCGTAAAAATATTTACTTTTTTGAAAATAGTAACCATGGAAGTCTTAAAAACATTTTCTTCCATTGTAATATAGAAGACAAAAATCCAAATATTTCGTGCCTCATTTCCAAATATATTTTGACATTTGATCCAATTTTTAAATTAAATACCGCCCATATAATTAATATAAGATATTAATTGTCTAATCGTAACAGGATATTGTAATTTCTCAAATGTTTAGCAAAAGGTTTTAATGCAAAAATGCTGCTTTGAGTTCTAATAAATTAAGTTCCCTTTCATGAGGCTTCCAATAATCGCGAATTGATTCATTTTTACATGCTACTCCCCAAACTGTTGAAGAAGCATTCGAGAAAATGTGTCGTGGAACAGTTGTTGAACTATAAATAAGATAAATGTTTTCTTTCCACCAAGATAAATCTTCTTCAATCATCGTTGATAAAATCATTTGCGCTTCAAAATTATCTCCGTTATTTCTAAATGCAATGAATTTTTCACGTTCTTTCAAATAGACCCAACCATATTTTGCCGCTAAACAACAATAGCCAAGATTGTCTACGAGCGAAGCAAACTCTCAAATTTTGCAACACTTGCTGACATAAAATTTTTAAAGCAAATTGAAAATATTATTACATCATCATTTTCATTTGGTAAATTTGTCCGGCTTAAGTGCATTTAGGTGCATTTATTTCTTTCATTAATGGGTTCATGTGAAATAGGATTAAAAAAGATGTTATAGTTTCATCTCGTTGAAGATCAACGAGTAATCGTGCGACATCACTGAGAACATTAATTATAGAGAATATTAATCTGTCTATATCTTTCTTTAGATGAAATCTCGAGATTATTGATCTTAAAACCGCAAGGCATACTATTTGTTGTTTTTTGACAATTCATTTATCTCAACGATTGGCTCTAAAAGAGCTTTGGTTGCTCAACTTCGTTAAGTTTTGGAAGCTCAAATGAAGAATGAAGATTCTCAGGAATTGGATACTTTTGATACATACTCTTTAATTTCCTGTTTTTGTAATCCCTCCATCAAAATTTTATTCCAGCAAATCAGAATCTCTTTGACAACCGCAAGTCTTCATTGTATGTCCATCGTTAAACGTTTATCCATAGCCTCAAGTATTTTTGAATCCACCTCAGAATCCGTTGTCATATTTTGTAGTATTTTACTACGTCGGAAAGTCGTTAACTCAATGAGATCTTTTGAAAATTTTTCAGATTCCCCTGATGAATATTAAATAACCCTAACATCCTGGGATGATCGAGACAATGATCTAGAACTATAGCTATCTGTTGAATCATTATTTTTGAATAGAGACTGTATTTCGTATGATATGCTCGATGAGATAACTCTTTTTCGGGGTCTCATGATCCGCAAAATAATAAATTTTAAGATAACCTAAATGTCCTAAATGTCTGAATGCCATGTTTGACATTAAATTGACTGAGCAGAACATTGTTCTCTTTTCTCTTTTTTGCTGTAGAATTTTTTCTATAGATGCTCTATCGAAATGACATTGCTTGAACGGTTGCCGTGAGATTTTGATACTTGATCGAAATATGATGACGTTACTTAAATGTTTACTGCAAGATTTTGATTTCCATTTTATTATCTTTATAATTATACTGGTGATCTTAGTTTTATAAAAAGAGGATAAGAAGAGAGGACGTGTGCCAAGATGGGGTCCGACCACGAACCAGTCGTAAAAATCCGCAATTATTTTGCGAAAAATATCACCTCAGCCAGGAATCGAATCTGGATCTCCTGTTGGGCAGGCATCTTATTCTTTCGACCACAGAGGCATGTGATGATATTTATCGCAAATAACGTGTTTAGAATAACATGTCAACAATTCAATGACACACACACACATATATATATATATATATATATACTACAATATACATGTATACTCTCGAATCCCCATGACCGGTATTCCAGAGAAATGATGGTCCTATTCTCTCGATGCAGGTCGGACCGCAGCGGCGATATTCTCCAACGCCACTCTTATCCCTGAGAAACATCTTTATTTCAAGCAAAAGCTCGAGAGGACAATTACACTCGGATAGTAAACTATTTCGCAGAGATGGCTCAGAGTTTATAAAACTAAGCTCGGAATCCAGTACGAGCAATAGAACACCTAACTCCTTCAACAGGTACTAGATTTGTATATAGCAAAATCTCCACTTGATCGAATTTTGATTACGTTACTTAAACATTTGACTTATGTTACAAATCTTAGGACATTACTTGAACGTTATTTCTTAGAGCGTTATTTAAACGCTATATTTCCTTGTTCTCAAAAATTCCAAATGGCTACGCCTTGTAAAAAAAGTAAAGGGTTACTTTTTTTAAGCGTTTTAATTCTCGATTTTGTTTTTCAAATCTTTTTTTTAATCATTTAATTTTCTTCTTCAAATTTTTTTTTATCATTATCCGAACATCTAATCCTGTTTCCCATATTTATTATTATCGAAGAATACTTTGCACAATTTAATAAATTTGCTGATTGATGGACAGAAGAAAAAGGAAATGACATCATGGCCGCTGAGTAGGGCCAAGAGGCCTAGAAAAGCAGGAAGATCTGGAGAGTTTCTAACAAACTGCTTCAAAACTTGTGGCATGGAGGATACTAGAAAGGGGGGACTACAACTGGTGATTTGAGGAGGAAGCGCAAAATACAATCTGAACACTTTTAGTTTTGATTCCTGGAAAAAAACACAATACAAATACATGCATTCAAAATGACAGTATTAATATTATTTCTTAGAATCTACTTACAAGATAATAGATTATGGCGAATAAATATTATCACTTACACTTCGAAACAAACTATCATCAACTATCAAACTTGCCGCAAAACTGAATGACATCATCGACCGCTAATTGCGCGAAAAAATAGCAAGCAAGCTATCTCACTCGCTTTTTCGTTCTTTTGCTTATTCTCGTTATGCATATATATTATTGCGGAGGCTGCGGAAACTTGAACTTGACAGAGATCTTTTAATAATCAATCAGAGTCGTGATGTAAGGAGCAGAAACTGTGGTTAGAGATATATTTTCTAATTTTTCACGAGGCACATTATACATTCAATATTGTACATTTAAAACGGACTAGTTTTTTTCCGTTTGAATCGGATATATATCTCGAGCGCGGAATAGCTCGTCGGTCGCAATTGATTCGGTTAATCAATCGTAAGATGTGAATTTAACAAGTAATTTATTGATTTGTTAATTCGATACAAGATGTTGATTCCAAATATCGATGTTGATGACACTATATGTAATTTAATGTTCGACCTGATGATATGTCGGATGTCCAATTGTCATAATTTATCTTGGCTGCGCACGAATAATGTGCGATTCGCGAGTCACACGTCGCCAGCGAATTGCCTTTCGCGACAGTCGATAGATTTCGTTAGCGCTCAGGTGACGGAACAAAAATGATGGCCATGACGTGTTGTTGATCTCGCATGCTTGACAATACGTGGCGCTATTTTTTTCTAATCTAGCAACGCGAGCCTAATTCGCGGCGAGGTGTTACAAAATACCGTGTTCGTAAATACCCTCCTGAACTAATCGGGTTTCGCGGTGCGTTCCGAGCAGAGGATCGTAGTCACGGAACGGTGCATAAAAATATGCACCGTTACTCATTCAATATTGTTACTTCTGAGATGCCATCATAAATTCAAAAAGCAATGTATTTCAATCCTAATTTTCCGCCCGTTTGCACTAAGTGAGCAAGGTTTCGTATTGGTACTGTCATTTTATGGCATGAGTCATATGTACCAATCATGTAAAACTCGATGTCAAGACTCTATTTCCAAAAGCTCTACTTGGATTCAGCTAGCGCCTTTCATGACGGAAATTGCAACTGTACAAAGACGACGACGATAATAATGACATTTTTTAAAGTAAAAATTTCTGGATCAGACTTTGCGTCATAATATCTTTGTTCGTAGGACATATACAAAAAAAAAAAAAGTAAAAACACTTTTGTTATGCAAATTAAATCCAAGTTATCGTTTGAGTCTTCTTAAAACCTGATCGGTTGAGCCATTAATAAGATCCGTTAATATCGGGAGAACCTATACTCAAGAGAAGCAACAACTAAGTCATATGACCAGCTACCTCACGATTGATTGACATCAATATGAGCAGATTTGGACATTGCGATGCCACGTTGACGTTTGAACACATGTTGGTGATACATATGAAGTTGATGATACATATGAGGCTGATAGATAGTTGATCGTATTAATAATTGCTTGAAATTAATGTGCTTGAAATTAATATTATAATATATACTTAAATTTATAAATTTGACGAAAAATTAAATAATTTTATAAATTAAAATTATAAACATAAAAAAATTATAAATTAAATTAAAATTAAAAAATTAAAATATAACAAAAATTATAAATAAACTTTGATAGAAGAGATGTGCATTTAGGCATTGCAGTTATTTATGTTTATTTAGAGTTTATGAATAATTATTTGGTGACATACAGAACTCTTAATCAAATAATTTATTGTATATTACAAACACTGTTCACCGTGTTGAGTAGCATACAGGGTACTTTCCAACAAGTGAACACAGTAAGATACTGTGTCACACAATTGAACATAGTATATAGGTACTTGATGGAACACTTTTAATTTTCAAATTAGTTGCTTGATGACATTACCATACTGCATGTTATAGAGTTTAGCGGAGCAGAATGATTAATAAGCATTAAGTGATTGTTTTTTACTGTTACTGAATAAAATTTGATACAAATTTTATTTAACATTGATGAAGTATTCAATCGTTATATTTTCTAAATGTGGCTATGTTGCATAACTTCATTTCTAATCATAATCATTACAGTTAGTCTGATATCTAGCCGCAATTAATTTCAATTTAAAAAAAAAGATAATTTCTGTTTTAACAGTAAGTTTTATAAAGTCATCATATTAATAATTCATTGATTAATTATTATAAATGAAAATATTAAATTCATGTAAAATTGATATAAGCACATGATACAACATCATGTCATATCAGCACATGATACAGGATAGACACTGCATTTTTTAAGTTTTGTAACAAAATGTTCAGTTTTATATCAAATGTTCACTTCACACACATAGTCAATTCGACCTAACCACTAATTTCTGAGTATTTACAGTTCTAGAAATATTATAACATTGACTAAAGTTGGTAGTCGTGATAAATGACACAGCTGAACTCTACTCTACAAATGTGTCGATTTGCATCGTGCTGTGTCGTTGTAAGAAGGCACTTGTATCGACACTGTGTCACATTGCGTTACTTGTGTCTCTTAATAGAAGGCATCCACAGATATTATAATAGAAGTGATCAAGACTATACATTGGTATCAGATATCTGCAAGATGAGATTTTAAGAAGAAAATGGATTGCTGCGGTTGGAAGAGGCAAGAATTGGCCATCTAGTAATTCTCAAAAACTTTGAGAAGTTTTAGTAGGAACATTTTAAGCTTACAACCGATTCGCTATCCCTATTTTTACCGATACTTTATTCTTGTTCGTTGGAGCGGTGCTAACTTTCGGGGTGATTTATTAGTCATAGGGGATGAGCACAAAGTTAGGTCTTGCATATCTTGAGAACACATAAATCGAGGAACATTTTAAACCTAAAACCGATTCGCTATCTGTATTCTAACTGGTATTTTACTCTTGTACGATTGACAGGTATATTTATCTTTTTGGCCTATATCTTGTAAATTATTAGCAATAAGTTAATTATTTTTATAGCGTTTGAAAGCACATAAATAGCACATAATTCTGAGCTATTAACTTTTTATCTTGTGTGTAATTTTAATAGGGGGGGGGAGTGCTAATTTTCATTAAGCTAGCACCCATTTCCTGCTAAATCATGCGAACACAAAAATCGGGACTAAAGCACATAATTAGCACATAAATAGCACATAATTTGAGTATATATATTATTTTGATTTTTTGTGCGGGAGTGCTACCTTAACAGAGGTGATTTCCGATGATTGAAAATGTACAGAAAAAATCATTTACAGAAAAATTATATGTTGTGAATTTAATAATATATTACATTATTACATTATTATTACATGTTTACATTATTCCAACAATTATTACATGTTTATCTTCTGAAATACAAAATCAAAGTATACTGCACATTGCTACTAACTTCGCAAAATTTTTGAGAATTACTAGGTGACCAGTTTTTGCTTCTTTCAAAGCAATTTTTTTTTAAAGTTTCATCTTCCGGATATTTGACCAACATAGTATAGTTTTGGTCTTCTATTACACTTTTATTATAACATCTATATGCGGTGCAACTCGATGACATGGCGAACGGTACTTGTAGTTTACGTAATATCACATTGCCTGTAATATAAGTACAATAAATTATTTGATTAAGAATTCTATGTCACCAAATGATCACCAAATATTCAATCTAAATAAATAAATATAAATATAAATAAACTGCAACATATAAATACACATCTCTTCTAATCGAAGTTTATTTATAATTTTTGTGAAACATTTTAATTTTTTAATTTTAATTTAATTTATCATTTTTCTATATTTATAATTTTAATTTATAAAATTATTTAATTTTTTGTGAAATTTATAAATTTGAGTATATAATATTAATTTCAAGTACAATTATTAATACGATCAACTATAACCAATCTCATATGTGTCACTAACATCTGTTCAAACGTCACGCATTAGCGTCGCAATATTCAAATCTTCATATTGATGCCAGCTAATCGCGGAGTAGCTGGTCACCTAGTTGTCGCTTCTCGCTACTAAAGGTACTCTAATATCGGGTTTTCACTATTATATTAGGTGTACAAAAAAGTTCTGAGCTTTTTTTTGTAAAATTCAATCTTTATTCAAAAACAAACAAAAAAATATTAATCAGCGAAATATTCCCCGTTTGCATCAACGACCTTTTGCCATCTTTCGGGTAGCTTGCGAATTCCTTGATGATAGAAGCTCACTTCGAAGCGATAAAGTCATCAATACATTTTCGTATCTCTTCAAATCTCACGAAATGTGTATCAGTCAAATGATGCTGCAGCGACCGGAATAGGTAGTAATCGGAAGGCGCCATGTCTGGGCTATACGCCGCATGCGGCAGAAGTTCCCAGCCTAACGCAAAGATATAGTCCTGAGTCGCTTTCGCAACATGTGATCGAGCATTGTCATGAAGCAAAATCACTTTATGACGTCCTTGGCCATTTACTTTTCTTCTAATGCATCGCTCAAATTGATCAATTCTTGTTGGTAGCGGTCTGCCGTGATTGTTTCATCCGGTTGTAACAACTCGTAATAGAACACACCTTTTCAATTCCACCAGATATAGAGCAAAACCTTTTTGCGGCGTGAATATTGGGCTTTGGCGTCAATGTCGAAGGTTGACCAGGGTCAACTCATGATTTTCTACGTTTAGGGTTATCATAAAGAATCCACTTTTCATCGCCTGTAATTTTGTGCAGAAAATCTTTTTTCCGGAACTTTGAAAGCAAAGTGAGTGCAGGTTTCATCCCATTATAGAAGCAGCATCGAGCAGGATCCTAAGTAGGATGGATTTTAAAAACATGTACAATAGTACAAGATAAAAAAATGTGTCATTACTTTCTCTCATTTTTTTTCATTTTTTCACTTACTTTCCGTAAGAGATGTCACGTATATTATAAATTTTTACGATTTATATGGCTGTCTGAGATACACTTATGCATGCCCTACATAATATACTGTTTTTAACCATTTTCATCCTATGGCCATACTGCGAGATATTCTCCAGTACATACTAGGGATTAGGTTAGTGAACAGTAGTAACGATCTAAGTACATTCCACAGTATATCGCAATACGAATGTTCGGAGAATATCTCGAATATATTCATATGATATCCGGAACGTTCTCAGAATAGACGAGTGCTTATGGAGTCCCTGACAAGCATACTTATCACTCGTTTCTTCTACCTTCTCACTCCGAGACGGAACATTCTCGGTCTCCGACAAGTATACTTGTATCTCATGTAAAATCCACGAATAGGAGCAAGCATTCTCCTGGTATTCGAACGCGCATCGATTACGCGGCAATACCAAATAACGCGGCACGTATTGCAAGCGCTACCGACGCCGTTCAGCCGTTCAACTAATCACGCGCCTACGCGACCAGTAGGCCCCGTCACGAACCAATCTCTCGCTCCGACGCATGCGCCGCGCACTCCGAGAACACCTCGCCTTCACGCGCACCGAAAGTCACATGTCGAACAGGACGTAACATCTGCCAACAAGCGAGCTAGGCGAATTAACACCGCTGTGTATCTACATCGATCAAATCAAATAAATATATTTTTACCAATATCTGAGTCAAATAATTTTATTAATTTCCGAACCCGGCAACCGATGAGCACGTCCGCGCATTCGAACTCGCACGACACCGCTCGGCGAGAACGGACTTTATAATATCATATATTATATTATATATTATTATTATTTTATGTATAATATAATATATAATAATATAATAGTATAATAATAATATAATATAATTATATTTATATATAATATAAATATAAGAATAAATATAAGAATATTCTATTTTTCACATAAGGGACAATTATAAGGGTAATCAAGATAGAAGATCTAATATAGGAACATCGCACAGTGGGGCCAAATGAGAAAATATAATTGTCTAGAAGTCACAAATCTTAACCAATTTTAATTTTTTTTTAAATTAAAGCTTATTCAATTGCGCACAAACTTAAAGAAACCGATTTTTTAATTTGATCTTTGTTTCAAAATGGCGGAAGGTAAAAGGGCGGGTAAAAAAAGCAGAAATCGTGCTTCAGAATTGTCTAGAGCTCACAAATCTTAATCGATTTTAATGTTTTTTTTTAAATTAAAGTTTATTTAATTGTGCACAAAGTTAAGAAAGCCGATTTTTTAATTGGCCTTCGTATCAAAATGGCGGATAAAAAATGGTGGTTAAAACTTAGAAATCAGTGTTTCATAAATGCAATATTGCTGCTGTAGAGACTTCCGTTTCCGGAGCGGGTACATTAGTAGCGAAGTTACAGAGTTGCAGTGCTGTATGAAGTGGAGTGTGAGAGAGAGGAGTGGATATGTGATGGAGATATGCGAGATGAGAGACAAGGATAGTGGAGAATGAGGGCAGGAGAAGGGGAACAGAAGGGCGGGAGAGTGGAGTGGGCAAAGTCGGAGGTAACGCGGAGAGGTTAGGCGGCTGGCCGGGGAAGGAGGGAAAAGGAGTAACGGATAAGGTGGAACGGCGGAAAGAGGCAGACGAAGATTGGTCAGGGGTTAGGGAGAGAGCCTAGTTGGACAGCACACGGCATGACAGAATTAAGGCGCGTGCGCAAGAGTGACGGGCCATAGGTTAAGAATAGAGAGGAAACGGGTAGTAAAAGAGATAGAGGATAAGGACGAGGGAGAGTGAGGCAGCTTAGGAGAGGAGAAAACAATAGAAAAGAAGGCGAAGGATGAGGATTCGAGGAAGGTGGGGCGAAGGGGAAAAGAAACAAGAGGGAAAGAGAAGAAAAGAAAAAGAACGAATAGTGTGGGAGTATGGGAATTATTGAAGAGGAAAAGAGAGCTGGAAGAAGAAGCAACAGGTGGGATAGAGAAGGGAGCGAAGGAGGAGAAAGAAAGCTGTTTCCAGAGGAGTAAGATAACTCCGAGATCCTCGGAGGTGAGGGTACAGGAGGGGAGAGGGGAAAAGGATATCATGATTGTTCTGAAGAGATGGATGGAGGACTTTAAAGGAAAGTGGGAAAGGATAGAGGAGAGGATATTAGAACGGAGCTGGAAGAGATGAGAAGGAAGGAAGAGTGGAGGTCGGAAAGGGAGAGATTAGAAAAGAAAATTGGGGAACTGGAAAAGAAATGGGAAAAAGGAAGGTAGGAGAAGCGGAAAAAAAACTAAAGGAGATGGAGAAAAGAATTAGGACGCTGGAAATAGGGGGCGGCAAGGCGGGTGGAAGGAAAGGGGACGGCGAGTTGAAGGAGAGAATGAGGAGTCTGCAGAGGGAAAAAGAGAAAAGAGAAAGAGCTGAGAGAAGGAATAACTTATAAAGGTAAAGGGCTTTAAGAAAGTAAAGAGGGATGCAAGGAAAGGGGTGGAAGAGGTGTTTAGGAAGATAGGAGTGAAAGCGAGAGCTAAGAGCTAAGAGTAGAGGTTGAGAACGGGAAAGGAGGAGAGAGAGGGGATGACCATTGCGAGATTGAGGGAAGAGGATAAAAGAGAGATAATGGAGAAAAAGAGGGAGCTAAAGGGAGGAAGGGTCTGGATAGAGGACGATCTGACGTGAAGAAGAGAAGATCAAGATGGAAATTTAGAAAGACGGTGATGACGGAGGAGAAAAGGAGAGGGAGGGTATGGGTGAAGGGTGATGGTAAGATGATGATAGAAGAGGAATAGTGGAATTGGACGATAAGGAAAAGGTTTTGAGGAATAGAATGGGAAGGAGAAGAGATAGAAGGGAAGGTGGGAGGTCGGGGGAAGGAGGGCGCTCAGAGGAAGAAAGGAGAAAGACAACTTAAGGGAAAGGGTTGAGCAGGGGGAGAGGTACGGAGGAGAGGAAGGGGTTAAAAGAGATGAGGGGAATGGAAGGAAAGGGAGGGAGGTGGTTAAAGAAAAGGAGACATCGAGGAGAGGAAGAGGAGAGGAAGGAAAGGGATATTGCAGAGTGGCGTTTTGGAGCGTGGCAGGACTTGGAAAGAAGGACAAAGACTTTTGAAGAAGGATCGAAGAATGGGCGAATGGAAGGGCGATAGGGGGAATGGTGATGGGGGTGAGGAGGGGAATAGAGACGGTGAAGGAGGGCAAGGTGGAGGTGAAGGGTCTGATGACGAGGGTGATAAAGTTAAGGCGAGAGAAGTGGAGAATTGTTAGGGTATACGTAAATGGGAATCTGGAGAAGAAGTGGGAGGTCATAAGGAGATGGGCGGAAGATGGCGGGACAAGGATCAAGAACGATAATTGGGGGGGAGTTTTAACGTGAAAACAGGGAAGCTGGGGGGCTGGTAGGAGGGGGGAGTTAGGCGAGGGGGTAGAGGGGAGGAGATCAATGGATCACAAAGTGAGTAGACGGTTGATAGGCAGGTTGGAGGAGGGGTTGGGGTGGTTTATTTTAAACGGATGGGGATGGAGCATGGACCTACTCAGGAGGGCGGGAGGTGTCGGTTCTGGATTACATAGTAAGGGAGATGTGGGACAAGATAGAGAAAGTAAAAGTGGAGGAGAGAGTCGATTCTGATCACTTCCCGGTCGTGGTATGGATCAAAGGGAAGGAAGGAGAGATCAAAAAGAAAAAGGGTGGAGAGGAGATCGGAAGGAGATGGAGTTGGACAGAGAAGGGCAAAGAGATTTTTAGAGAGCGAATGGAGAGGATATGGGAGAAGGAGGATATGGAAGAAGGGGAGATGAGTTGGGAGAAATTGAAGAAGGAGATATTAGGTGTACAAAAAAGTTCTGAGCTTTAGATTTGTGATGCGGTCACCTCGCTCGACGCTCGGATCGGCTCGTCGGTGTCCGGGTTCGAGAGGAGGGGAGACTCAAGCTTACGAGAACACAGATTGACGTGAAAAAGATAGTTTATTTAGCGAAAGATAGATACAGCGTGCAGGGCCAGGAGATGTCGCAATGTAGTTGGCAGCAGCAGGAGGTGAGATGCAAAGCGGAGACGCAAAGCGGTTGACGCAAAGCGCTAGACAAGTGCGGCATGCGATCGATGACGGCTTAATCGCTACGGCGCGGTTACTAACTAAAGATCGTCGAATTACCGACTTATAACTAACGGCCTTATTCGCATGCACTTACGAGCTAATGTCAGGCGGGACGTCTAGGTATTGTGGGCAGGACTGAGTGCCACGTCGAGCCCTGCCTTCGCAACGGAAACCGGCGAAACCCGGTGGAGCTGAGCGAAACCTCAGCCCGAGGAGCAGTAACAGGAGTCGGCGAAACCCGGCAGAGCCGAGAGAAACTTCAGCCCGAGGAGCGATGACAGGAATCGGCGAAACCCGACAGAGCTGAGTGAAACCTCAGCCCGAAGGTAGAGAAAGCCGGTGAAACCCGGCAGAGTCAAGCGAAACCTTGGCCCCGAGAAGTAGTAGGTACTGATCAGATCGATGTCAGGAGTCGGATCGCATATATATATATATATATATATATATATTTTCCTTACAAGTAACGGCCCTGCCGTTACAGATTTCATACAACCGAAATAACAATTTAAATTTTATATATCTTCCCGCCCTTTTGCAGTTTTAAAGCGTTGACATTTGGCCTTCTAAAATGCCATACGGTTTGGCGTTTGATGCACATAACCTCAAAAATCAGTAGTGTTCACGATGGCAATAACAAAAGAGCATATTCGATTTTCCATCCACTTCGCGTTTCATTTGAAGAAAAATGCTGCTGAAGCCACTGCAATGATTTGTGCTGCATATGGAGAGAACGCTGTAAGTCATACTACATGTAAAAGATGGTATCAAAAATTTCGACAAGGAGATTTCAGTCTTGAAGATGAACCGCGTGCTAGATGCCCTCAAAAGATTGAAACGGACGAATTGCAAGCACTGCTAGATATAAACTCTGCGCAAACTGAAAAGGAGCTTGCAGAACAGCTTGGTGTTACGCAGCAAACCATTTCCGTACAATGGATATATGAAATGAAATATTTACATACAATGGAAAAGATTCAGAAGGAAAGCAGATGAGTTCCGCATGAATTGTCCAAAGACAACAAAAATCGTCGGCGTAACACTGCACTCACTTTGCTTTCAAAGTTCCGGAAAAAAGATTTTCTGCACAAAATCATTACAAGCGATGAAAAGTGGATTCTTTATGATAACCCTAAACGTAGAAAATCATGGGTTGACCCTGGTCAACCTTCGACATCGACGCCAAAGTCCAATATCCACGCCAAGAAAGTTTTGCTCTATATCTGGTGGGATTGGAAAGATCCCAGAAAGATTGAAAAGATGTTGTATTATGAGTTGTTACAACCGAGTGAAACAATCATGGCAGACCGCTACCAACAACAATTGACCAATTTGAGCGATGCATTAGAAGAAAAGAGGCCATTTACTGGCCAAGGACGTCGTAAAGTGATCTTGCTTCATGACAATGCTCGATCACATGTTGCGAAAACGACTTAGGATATCTTTGCGTTAGGCTGGGAACTTCTCCCGCACGCGGCGTATAGCCCAGACATGGCGCCTTCCGATTATTACCTATTCTGGTCGCTGCAGCATCATTTGGCTGATACATATTTCGTGAGATTTGAAGAGATACGAAAATGCATTGATGACTTTATCGCTTCGAAGCCGGTGAGCTTCTATCGTCAAGGAATTCGCAAGCTACTCGAAAGATGGCAAAAGGTCGTTGATGCAAACGGGGAATATTTCGCTGATTAATATTTTTTTGTTTGTTTTTGAATAAAGATTGAATTTTACAAAAAAAAGCTCAGAACTTTTTTGTACCTCTAATACTATCACCATCATTGTCATCATCGTTGTTACTCATATGGACGTATAAATAAGAATATAATAAAGACTGTTATAATTTCTGATGAAATTGATGATTAGGAATAAATAAGTCACGTACGTGTCAGTACGTTTATAGTCTCTTTAATTTTGATTAATATTAATCGATTTATTATTGAATAAAAGAAATATGAATAAAAGAAAAAATTATGTGTTTGTAGATGAATATTGTGCGGGATGATACAGTAGAAACAAAAAAAAACGTAAATATTTATTACATCGTGAACACTTAATTAATGAAATTTTACTGTACACACAATTACTTTTTCTAGTATCTTGAGGAAAGCAGATTTGATTAATATTATAAAAATATTCTCTTTCATGAATCAATTTTGATGAAAACCAGGCATATTTTATCATTGGTGTGAAAATTTAACAATTGATGATGAATTATCGAATGGATTTTGATGGCATTTTCTCGCGTCGACAGTTCTTTACGTTCTTGTAAAATTTCTTAGAAATTTTTGAATTTTTTAAATAAAATGTTTTACTTGAAAAAAATAAATATCGCATGGTGACAGTATAGAGTGCAGTGAGGAGAAATCACTTCTATCGTAGATGAACACTTACCGTCATCATCGGTGAAAGCAATATTGAAATGAGCAGTACCCGTCTCCCAGGAATCCAAAATTAACAAAAAATTATTGTCTTTACAATAAGGTTTGATGATTTCGTGCACGAAGTGTTGAATAAATTCTTCGTCAATTTGCCCGATTTGGAGGCAGTCACAAAAACATTTCCATACATTCTTATTAATGTTTGCACTGCAGTGTGAATACGTGGTCCAAAATTACCTTGTACTTCCTGCATACAGAGAAAAACTTTTGGAAAAAGTTCTCCTGCAGCTGTTATTGCGTATTGGGCGGTATAGCTGTGAGTAACCTTATTAAAATCTTCAAGAAAAATTCTGTTGATTTTTCTTCTTTCACAGACAAGATTCTCTGAACATTAAACCTGTATTCGCACCCGGTTTGGTCCAGTATTGATTACAAAACGATGATCAAATTTTGTTATTATTTTTGCAATCTTCTTCTGAAATTTTTCGGCTTGTTTTAATATTGTTAAAACATCTATTGCTCTTTCAAATTTAATATAACGTGTGACTTTACACTATCGAATGTTATGTTCCTTTTTAAATCTATTCACCCACGATTGTGTGTGGTAAAATTAAAATGTTGAGAGCGATATTGCACCGCTGCAGCTGAAGCCCATTGTTGTAATATCCTTGTTGTTACAAATTGTTTTTTCTCTCTTGCTTCGCAGAAACGGTCAAAAGTTCACTTATTAATTATATCGAATTTTTCCATTATGTCTCCACCTTTTTCGATTTCAGCTTTCCAAGCTGAAATAAATTTAAATCACTTATGCGTTTCAGACATGTACCTCCATGTCGGTGAATTGATTTTAGGGTCCATTTTGGATGTTCTTTGACCAAATTTAATATCTTAATCTTTTGATCAATTGATATATAATTTTTCTTTAGCTTCTCTGGTATTTTATACGAATCGTCGGATTCCTCGTTAGAAGGGATAGTAACATCCGATGACTTTTGCGAAGAGCTCGAAGAACTTATTTCGTGCATTTCAGATTATGAATAAAAAAGAACAGAAAATAATTTAATTTATTTAATTTATATTAATTTAATTTATAAATATCAATTACTGTAATTTACTAAAATTACATAATTGGTAAAATAATTTTCAAGGTTTGTACGTATATTCAATAATCACTCGCAAATAATACATTAGTGGAATCACTAATATAATTAATATAAAATATATATTTCATCAATTATTGAAAAATGAAATTAATTTTTAATTTTAACTTTTTTTCAACAAATAACTGTAATCTATTCATTAATCAAAATTAATAATTTGTATAATAATTTGTAATACATTACAAATAAATTAATATCAAATAAGAAATTATTCTTTTGAGTAATAATTCATTAATTGTTTGTATAATGAATCGGTGAATGAAATATTAGAATTAGAATTAGAATTAGTAATACCCTTTGGTGGAATGCATTCATCCACCAAAAGTAATTCTTCCTCTTCCTCGAAATGAAAATCACGAATTCTGCCACATATTCCGCAATTTTCTTTCCAATAATCTTTGCTCTTTCAGAAAACTTGGAACTTTTCACTTTTTTAGCCTGTTGTAGGTCGCATAAAATTTGACCACAAATTTTCAGCCCGTCTGTAACATCTTGTTTTGAAATCGACAAACATATTGTTTCGCTTTCTCTAACACCAATAATCGTATTTTGCAGTCCACTTGCGAGTCACCATAAATATTTCTATTAACGTTTTCCATCCTGCTAATAGATTTTATTTAAATACTTTTTCATATGTGTTAAGGGCCTGATTTGTGAGTTGCTCTATTTACATGAATTGAAGCGATTACAGTCCTTGATAAAGGATGCGGTCGAGATGCGATGGAATGTTAGCGCACTGTTCCGTTTGTTGCACCAAATCTTGTTGCGCACTTGATCAAGATGCACGGAGAATATCGAGCAAACTGTTCCTCAATTCGCGAATTAAATCGTATTCCAAAAAAAGCCAAGGTCGTGATAACAAAAAAAAAATGTCAAAGAAATTGCAGTGCCTGATCGATATAACGAGTGCTGATATGACTGAGCGCCGCTTGTTTGCGCGGATTTCTTTTATTATTTTGCCTCTCTTTGTTGAGATCTTTACCGTTTCTCTTTTTATGATTTGGCGCGTGACGATTGGACGGGTCGTTAAGCAAAACAATGATTTTACACATACGTGACTTATTTATTCCTAATCATCAATTTCATTAGAAATTATAACGGTCTTTATTACATTCTTATTTATGCGTCCATATGAATAACGATGATGATGACAATGATGGTAATAGTAATTATTTCATACAGGAGTATTTAATTATTTATTTGTAAATTTATGAAATTTTATTACAATCAGAAAGTAATTAAAATTAATAACATTAATTAAAATTAAACTTATAAAAATATTAATATTTCTTTATAGAGAATTATTACAATAACTACCTAAAAACTTTATTTACAAAAAATATACAGATAATTAAATAAATAATTTTTTTTAACATCTATAGTAACAAAATAGTTACAAATAATAAATAATTACAAATACGAACAAATTTTTAATAAAAAAAAATATATACGCGACAGGATTTGAATACGCGATCTACGTTATGACTTTGTATGCAAAGCCAACATCTTACAACCTGTGCTACCGCTGCTCTTGTTCAATAGCGATGATTAAAACATATAAAGCGTCCCGCCCGTATATCGGCCGACTAGACTCATTTTTTAAAAATCAATTTCTTCGAAACTATGGGCAAGAATGACCAGACACATCGTTTTTTTTTTCGCTCAAGAACAGCCTGTATAAAACGCGTCAAAATATCCCAATCAGCCATCTGGTTTTCCTCTTATAAATATTTTTTTATGTAAGTACTTTAAACATTTAAAATAATTTATGTAAAATTTTATTCCGATGTAGAGATTAGTTGATCTATAAATAAAAATTAAATTTTTATTAAGAGTACAAACAAAACCAATGGCGGTACAAATTAAAATATTTAAATAAAAAACTTAAGATTTTTGTTATTTCTTAATTACATTTCCATTACAGCATATTTCTTCTTACTTATTTAAATAATTTTTTATCTAAGTTGTAAAATCTTTTTCATTATTTTGCAGCTAAATTTTTTTGTTTTTAAATGCGATTTAGAATAATCTGTAAGTGTTTCATAATTTTTTCATTGTAAAATATAAAAATAAAAAAATAGTATAAAAATAATAAAAATAGATGTAATAATATCCTTAATAAGCAGAGGGATATAATTAATAATCAATAATCGTGTTATTCCCGTGGTACAATGTACTCACTTCCGGTGTCTCGCTCGTGTCCGGTACATCTCGGGTAATATCCGGATCCGGCGGTCTGTGTTCTGGTAGTAACGCCCCGTACTTCCTCGACGCCATACGTCGTCGTCGATTCAGCCATCTCTGCTTCTCCGTGACTTCCGATTCCTCATCAACTCCGAAAAACTGCGCTGTCTCGCGTTTAATATAGCTGAAAGATCGAAAAGATGTTACATGTCAATTAGAATCATGTGCATGTCATTTTAAATAGGGATTATCTTTATCATTTAACACATTGACGGCCGCGATACCCTAACAGCTCGTGACATACTGCGAATCACCATTTTCGTATTGCTTGTACTGTGACTATCTATAACGTATTGAGATGCGTGCTAGAACATCACTGATAGTATCATTCGGTTTTCTTTCACGCGTATATTCTCAGAATTTACGCAGCGGTACATACGCTTTCTCATCACATGCGTATATTCTCAGGTTATACTCAGGTTATACAGAAGTACGGAAATGATACATACGCCTTTCTATCGCGTGAGTATATTCTATAGACATAACATTTGTCACGAAATATTATCGTCATAAATATATCATCATTTAATCGTTATTTTTAAGCCATTTTTAATAAATAAATAATGAAATAACATTATTACCCTAATAGCACTCATCTATTCCGAGAACGTTCCACGGGATATCGTACAAGTAGATTCGAAATATTCTCCGAACTTTCGAAATACGTACGCGATATACTATGGAATGTACTTAGATCGTTAGACTACCGCTTACTAATTTAATCCCTAGTATGTACTGGAAAATATCCCGCAGTATGGCCATAGGATGAAAATGATTTAAAAATAGTATATCAGGACATGCATAAGGGTACCCCAGACAGCCACATAGATCGTGAAAATCTATAATATACGTGATATACACCTCTTATGGAAAATAAATGAAAAAAATGAGAGAAAGTAATGACACATTTTTTATCTTGTATCATTGCATATTTTTAAAATGGTCATCCATCTTAGGATTCTGCTCGATACTGCTTAACTTCTATATGAAACCTACAACTGAAATGATGATATATAAGTGATCCCTACATACTAGGGATTAGATTAGTGAGCGGTAGTAACGATCTAAGTACATTCCATAATATCGCAGTATTTCGAATGTTCGGAGAATATTTTGAATATATTTGATATCCCGGAATGTTCTCAGAATAGACGAGTGCTATTAGAGCTAATGGCTGTTCCAATAAAATGAAAGATATCCTAAATATCTTCAACTCTTTCCATCCGAGATTGCAGTTTATAATACTTTATTTAGAAGAGAGAGGGACATCTCTCAACTTTTTAGATGTTTGTATAAAACTAAATGGCGGTGTCATCAAAACAATTTATGTAAGAAATCCATTTTCTCGGGAAGATATCTTAACTTTCTTTCCCAACATCCTCTCTCTCAAAAACGAGAAATGATTATTGACATGATTGATAGAGCATTATTACTTACGCACCCAAAACCCTATCAAAAAAACTTAGAACAAATAGTTAGCATTTTGAGAGACAACGATTATCCTCTAAGCTTTATCTTCAACTCTATTAACTTGCGTTTAAAAAAATTTTTTACAACGACAATAAACTTTAATTCAAAAAACAATAAAATTATAACTGTGAAAGAAGATTCGAAGAAATGTCTTTGGTTTACTGTGCCTTTCATAACACAGATTGCGGACAGAAATTAGTTATCACTGGCTTAGACTCTAAGATCTCCTTTTTTCAGCCTAAATAAGCTTGGAGGATTAATCAAAGCGCAAAAGGATCTTCTCTCAACTACACAAAACAAAAATGTAATCTACAAGATTTCTTGCAAAAATTGCAACTCTTTTTACGTGGGACAGACATCTCGACAATTAAAAACGAGGATTTCTGAACATAGAAATCACATTAACAGAAATATGACCACCTCTTCTATCATTACAGAACATAGATTACAATTCAATCATAAATTTGATTGGGAAAATGTCAAGAAATGCCTAGATAAAGAGAGTTTTCTTAGGAAAAGACTTGTCTCGGAAATGCTACATATAAAAAATCAAGTAAATAGCCTTAACTTACAAAAAGACACCGAATTCTTACAACATGCTTATATCTCGATAATAAACAAATTGTAAATATTTTTGTATCGCTTTTGTTCTCCCTTGTTTATGGCTGGCGTTTTATATCTATTTAACTTCCTAATTGTTTTTTAACCGTCCTGCCATTTTACTTGCTTGACTCATGGTTATCACATGTGCTTTTATTCCGGTTCTATTGTGTCATTGTGTCGATTTTTATTCAATAAGACTGCGATCTGACTCCTTAGTGTGTGACAATTAATTGGACATTGCCTGTGTGATAAATCAACAGCTACTTTGAATCCACTTCTGATTCTTTACTTAGTTTGATTGAAATATGCTCACATCTAGGTAATCTTTCGATTGGCCTTATGCTACCGGCCTGGAAACCGATGTGAGCATCCATCTTAATTTACAATTGACGGCTACTGCATAGACACAACACTAATCGCCACGGTTATATCTTTCTTGTTAATGTTCCGAGTTTTTTAATCTAATTTTTGTATTATTCGCCGAAGATGGTTCAATATAGAGTCGAAATGTTCGAACAACGGTTACATTCGAATTTATATTAATAAATTGTTACCGCGTCAAAGTATTATTTTTAATAAATATATTACGCAATAATAACCGCGTTTGACTCTTAGGGCCTTTCTATTTGCAATTTATTGTAATTTTAAGAGTCAATGAGATATTGAATTTATTAAAAAGATAATATTGTTACGCAGCGATCACTTTCACTAATTCGCGCACACATTCACGATTTACAAGGAAGTCGTGCTCGGAAATAATCAATACCTTTTTACAAAACACAAGAATTTTATTTTAACGGAACAATCAAAATATAGCGAATTCACATCTGTACGCCACGAGTTATCGCGTAAAACATCCATGTAAACAAAACATCTGTTGCCTCGGAGAGCGTGCACTAAACGGCTCGATCCCACTCGGCCGCAGAAAACTCGCATAGGCATAACAAATAAAAGTTTTAAAACATATAAAAGTTTTCAAAAAATTTTCAAAATAATAATGAATTTTCATGTGTATATATTATTAGAATTATAGAATTTTAAGACATGTTTTTTCACATGCTTAATAAATACTGTGCAGCAGAAATTAATTATTCTTTCATTGACATTTTTAATAAAAAATAATACACCTAAGAAAAAAATAATCTTTGAATTAGTGGAATCCTCTAAATCTTAGAGGATTTTATTCTTATACATGGCCTCAAGAGGAATCCACTAAAATTAAAAGGAAAATATTCTAAGTACAATATTTTTTTCATTTAAAGTAATTTCGTCTTGCATCTGCAGTGCAAATCTAGTTGTTCTCAATATCAATTTCCTCTTGTATACAGAATATATAATATTGTTTTAAGATATATTTATATTTAATTGATATATATATATATATATATATATATATATATATATCCTTGCTAGATTACATACATATCTTGCTAAATTAAATATGAACCAGTTCATTTTCAATTTTGATCTTTTCCAAAAATCTTTCAACTTTACTTTCACTCATCATGACAGAAACAAAACTATGAGAAATAATACTATCTGAGCATTTTTCCACAAAGAAGTTTCTTACAAAAGACAAAATCGCAATTTCACTCTTTTTGATCGTGTTCCTCTTTTTGATATACACTGCCAGTACTAAAAATCTATAATATACGTTATACAAACTATGGATTCTCTATACTGGCAGTGTATATCCGAATGCGGCCGTTCTCTTATTGCTCTTATTGCGTCTTCTCGCGCAGCGTGATGCTTTTTCAATTTTAACAAATCATGACAGACCTATCATGCGACACACTTTGTTTTTCGTGTTTTTTGTATCGCATGTAATAGGGCATTCCGCTTTCAGTAAACATATTCCTCTTAATACAAGAGGAAAATCATTAAGATAATATATTACATTTTGGATGAATAGCTTACTTTATTAGAAGAGGAATATTCTTTCTGTAAAAATTTTTGCTTAGATTACAAGAATTTCATTTTATAATTAGAATATTTTTTTGAGGTGTATAATTTAAATGACACATACTTTATATCATGTGAATCAATTTTATGATAGCAATTTAATCCTTATATTTTGATGTACAATAGAACCATTTTCAAAAATTAGTTAAAAAATTTTGAAAAATATAATATTTTAACGATTGTAGAAGTATCGATTTGCACTTACTTCTGGATGGCCTCGGTGCGACTTTGATTCCTCTTCGGCCTCGGTCGTTGCGCTGCCGAGGTACTCACCGAAGAGTTGTTGACTTGGATGACTGACCGCGGCGCGCTCGACGCCGAAACACTCCTAGCAATGTTGATGCTTCCGGCAGCGATGCCGGAAGTAGTCAACGACATAGTCGTCGATGTCGTTGTCACCGGTGTCACTATCGTCACCGACGATGTCGATGCACCCACTGAATACATTCCAATGCTCTGTATAGTATCTTCCTCGCCGGTCATTGGCGACACCGTTGTGGTACCAGCTGTACCAGTACTCGGTGATGGCCTAAAAAAAAAAAAAAATATATATATATACATATACACACACACACACACACACACACACACACACACACACACACGCACGCATTATAAAGTGAGGCATCCTAACCTCTAACTTGCACACCTCGAAAAATTTTAAGTTATATAAAAAGTTGTTATGTTATAACAAAAGTTACATGACTTCGAGGGGGCCATTACATAAATTTTTTTATAAGTGAAGGCATTTAAAAAATTTTTAGGTTAACTTAAGAAACACTCTCGAGATCAGTTACAAAAATATCAAAAATATCAAATATCAAAAAAATTTTTTTTAATGGAAATTTTTCCCTCATTTTTGATATTTTTGTAACTGATCTCGAGAGTGTTTTTTCAAAATACTGTAATAAAGTATTTTTTTTAGTAAGTACTTTCTGAGGCTTCCTTATGTTATGTCCAGCCCTTCCAAAAAAAGAAATTAAGAAAAGAAATAAATTAGGAGTATGAATGGCCTCGGAAAGACGACAACTGCTTTTTCGAAGGTCAAATGTTGAAACATAAACCTTTAAGTCGAAATGCACTGTATATGTCTTGGTACTGGGCCAACGATAAGAAAACGTTATGACACCATTGCGTAGACGTACGTTTGTCGGTCGTTTTTTGGTCAAAAAATTTAATTCCTTGTACCAGGGAAAGATTTCGTGCGATCAATGGGATAACGGAAAGGAAATGAGGGTTTTAAAAGAAATTAAAAAAATTAAAATCTAATTTAAATCTTTAATGAACATAAAAATTATACATGATTCAAAAAGGAGCAAAGAGAAGTAGCATATGTCCAGAGACGTGAGTGTATATGTGTGTGATATCGCGAGTGTTATATTGATACGGAGGCCATCAGGTAGGATTTTAATGGAGGGAGCGTGTGATTGTTGAGTTGAATTTTTTGAACAATGATTCTATCCAGTTATATAATATTAATTCTTCTTTAATTTAACAATAACGACATTTGGCATGGGATTAATAATAAGATTTATCATGATGCACATTAATGAAAATCTATATGCACATGGAAATATAAATGTAAATGTAAATTATAGTGGAAATTAACATTGGATAGTTAAGAAGGAGAATAGTCTTGGTTTTCTTCTGGAGATGGGATTATTAGGTCGAGAGAACGGATTGTTCTTCGAAATCAGGGAAAAAGAGTTCATGAAACATAGGATCGGGGGAAATCAATAGGATATTCCGGATATCCGAATATATAGGATATAGGATAGGAGATTCCGATTCGGATTTATGAACAGGGGAATAACTTAGTTCTATTGCGAAAATCAAACGTTCTAACGGATTGGTGGGTAAGTCAGGAAGGGAAGGAATTGTGATGTTAGATTAAGGGGAGATTCTGAAGCGGGGATAGTTGAGATTGATTGCGACAGTTCGGTTGGTTTTCTTAAAATTTGTTTTGACTGTTTATCGCTGCAGCACCCATCGAGCCCGCTCGTTCCGGCAATAGCAGACATGTTTAGAAGACCGCTTGGATTGTTGAAGTTTAGAAGCCGATACTCTTGATAGATTCATTACAAGGGAAAAAGGGATATAAGTAAAGAGAACAAATTAAGATGAGAGAAAGAGAAAGGAGAGGGAAAGTTCTAATTGCTAATCATAAAGCCGGAGAGGACCATGAGCGGAATAAAAATTAGAGTGAAGAAGTAATAAAAAAAGATTCACCGCTTTATTTGGTAATCATGAAACTTAAGGGCCTTCTGTAATACAAATAACCTGAGAGGCCCTATGGCAGAGAGTAAAATAGAAAGAAAGGAACGATCTGAGAAAGACGAAGAAAAAGGAATGGTACGGAAATCTCAAAAAACTTATAATCGTGATTAAATTGAATTTAATTGAGGACTTACTGCTTATTGACCAAAGAGTTTGACATGAGGAAAATTCTTAAAAGAATTTTCCTCGCTTCTTTCTCAGAAGATTGTCGTTAATTGTGGTTGCTAAGTTTCATTGACTCTAAGTTAAAATGTCGAAAAAAGTTGACATTCCTGCATATGCTTCTCTAAAGAATTTTTAAATACATGTACATTTGAATCGAATGAAAGAATTAAAGTTACTATCACTTGAGTTGTAGAATAAGAAGATTTCAATGGAAATACAAAGATACGAATCATTGATTTATATTTTTTAAAAGCAATTGTACATTTAACTTTCGAGACAATGGAACTATAACTTGGCGTCATTTTTTTATATAAAATCTTTTTTATAAATGATATACATATGTGAAAACATTGGTATTCCTAAGTGTGGGAATATTGGTGTTCCTGGCAATATTGAACCGGGGCGCGAAGATCAGAAGAAAGAGCCCTAATGGCAGGAGTGTGTGCGAGGGGAGCGTCCAGTTTGACCACGTTGCGATTGACCACAGTCATTTACAGCGGCCGATGCCTAGAGGTTTTCCTCTGTTTAAACTGAGTGGTTAGTGATTAATTGCAACGTGATCAAACGGATCCCATCCGTGTGCGAGTAGTGTCGTTATCGAGAGCATTTTATAATTTTTTTTGGTGTTTAAGAGATCACGATTCTTTAAGTATCGTACCCAACCCGCGCTAACTGATCTTGCACATATTAGGATTGAGTATAGATAATATTTGAATTTAATAAGATTATGATATAACACTTGGGTTTAAATAAAAAAACTCTTAAGTGCAAAGATATATACTTAGATTTTATTTCTATTTTTTTTCAAGAATTATAATTTTTAACTGAGAATGTACCACTTATAATGTTCATATGACATGGGGTCTGTTCGCGGGTGACTAGTTCCACTTTATATGAAGGAGCCGTGTACCAAGGTGGAAAGGTCGGATATCGAACAATTCCGTTGTATTTGCAAAAATATGGTTTATTCACCACGCACACAATTAAAAGTCGAGGAGAGCGGTATGTCTTTCGATAGTTTCAACTGTCGAAATACAGGGCGGTTCGCGCACGACACAGCGGAAATCTTCTCGCGTTAATCAACGGAGATCTTCGAGAACACGGCAACGAAATCGGAAATCTTCTCACCGCAAATGCGGCAATGATCACTAATTTCGTTCGGAATACGAAATGACGATAAAAGCGATGTCGGAATGGAAACGCTATCAAACTATCTAGCGATCCATGTCAATCGAGAGAAAGAAGCGAACGGGAGTCGTGCGCGATGAACAATGTTCTCTCGTCCTAATTTCGAGGATCGTAGATAGGGCTACGTCGCGAATTCCGCGGAGCATGTATTTACTGCGTATACCCCATGCCAGGTACACATGATATACACTTAGCTCGAACGTGTAACAGGTGATCCGCGAGACAAATATAAAGAATCTACGAATTTCAATTATCCTATTCCTAAACAATTGTTGATTATACAAATGATATCACTTGGATTGTGTTAAGTAATTTAAAAACAATTTAAAAACAAATTTTTTATTTAAAGAGGAATTAAAAGCTATTACTAGAAGAGTTAGCTTAGGAAAAATTTTCAATGGAAATACAAGGTACTGTGACATAGATTTTATTGTTTAATTTTGTTACATATAACTAAAATTGAGGTATAGTAATTTTGTAATATAACTTCTTTTTTAGAATTAAAACTACCACTTGAATTAGAATAGAAAGTCTTTTCAATGATGATACAAAGATACATACTACTTAGATTATATTTTTCTTAAATAAAAAATATTACCAGTGTTATCTTTCAATTTGGTTTTTTTCCCCATTATATTTGATATCTTTTTTTAAACCTTTTTTTAAATGAGTAATTTTATAGTAATATCAGATATTTTGTATTAAACATCTTTCTGTGTTTGAAAAGCATGTTTGACACTTTTTACTTGACATTTTTTTTTATAATACGCACAACGAGAGTAAATAAGAACATGTTTATTTATTAGGTATATATATATATATATATATATTATAAAATTACCTTTTTTTAAAAAAAGGTAAAAAAAAGGGTGTCAAGTATAGTGAATATTGCCAACTCAAATGATTGTGTAAAATTTATATAAAAGATTTGATATCAATAATTGGCGCCAAGTTATAGTCTTACAAACATGAAGCCACAAGTCCATTTTAGTCAAATTATATATTTCAATCGTATAAAAGATTTGATAAACCACTGTTTTAAAAAAATAAAACTCAAGTAGTAATTTCTTTAATTTAAAAATAATAAAAACCAAATTATATGTATATCTTTCTATTCATTAAAAACTTCTTTTTCTAACTCAAGTGGTAGTAATTATTTAGCTTTAAAATATTTTTATATCACAAAATTGCTTTACTCAATTTACGTTTTTATTACAAAGAATTATAAAGTAACAGTATAAAATAAATAATAAAATTTTATTTAAATAAAAAAAATTTTTATGTAAAAACACTTGGCGCTACTCATACCTCTAAAAAGAATATGAATAAATAATGTGTGTGTGTGTGTGTGTGTGTGTGTGTGTGTGTGTGTGTGTGTGTGTGTGTGTGTGTGTGTGTGTGTGTGTGGTGTGTGGGTGTGTGTGATTATAATTTAATCATATTAAATAATAAATTTTGCCTTTATTTGTAACATTCAAATAATCTCATCATTAGTTTTGCATTTTCGTTTGATCTAAGCAGCGCCAAATGTTTTTACATAAAAATTTTTTTTATTTAAATAAATTTTTATTATTTATTTTATACTGTTACTTTATAATTCTTTGTAATAAAAACGTAAATTGAGTAAAGCAATTTTGTGATATAAAAATATTTTAAAGCTAAATAATTATTACCACTTGGGTTAGAAAAAGAAGTTCTTAATGGATAGAAAGATATACATATAATTTGGTTTTTATTATTTTTAAATTAAAGAAACTACTACTTGAGTTTTATTTTTTTAAAACAGTGGTTTATCAAATCTTTTATACGATTGAAATATGTAATTTGACTAAAATGGACTTGTAGCTTCATGTTTGTAAGACTATAACTTGGCGCCAATTATTGATATCAAATCTTTTATATAAATTTTACACAATCATTTGAGTTGGCAATATCCACTATACTTGACACTCTTTTTTACCTTTTTTTAAAAAAAGGTAATTTTATAATATATGTATATATATATATATATATATATATATATATATATATATATACACCTAATAAATAAACATGTAATCTTATTATTTCATATATTTTATATATATATATATATATATATATATATATATACATATATATATTGGAAGAAATAATAAACTTAAATAATCATCCATGCAATCCAATCAAACAATGTGTATATATACACACATATATATTGTTATTAAATAGTTTAAGATCAATATAAATCAATCAATATAATTGGATCAATATAATTGGAAATTATCAAATATCAATCTTTAAATTCTTTGTAAATTTTGCAATTTTATATATATATATATATATATATATATATATATATATACATATATATGTATGTAATTGTCTAATAATAAATAGTTGATTAGAAATATGATTCAAAATATAATATATGTATAGTTCTCTAGATATGTTATTTTTTTAACTGACAAATTTTCATTTTTATTCGCTTTGGAACTGATTTTTCTAGAGTGACATAATAAGAGTATGTAGATAAGATTGAATAAAAGAATAATATCTTTGTTCTCTGATAAAATGAAAAATAGAACTTACCTGCAAAGTATAGACACAAACATGAGTTACACTCCGAAATTATTATAAATTGTCTCGCCGCGAACGTCAACATCGTTGGCCACCATTCGGACGTGCAGAAAAAGAATAATAGTAGTATGCAATTTATTAATACTGCTAATGTTTCCTTTTTAATTTTAATTTAATTTTAATTTACGCGTATTTATTATTATATTGATACCCGAGAGGTCTAACCAAAAACACTACCGTTTACATAAATCAATTTTATCGACCCAGCGGATAAATCAGGGTCACTGCAGGACCCAGCGAACATTGATTCGCTAGATTCTACAATAACCCTGACTTCAGTCTGATAATTCGCTGGGTCGATAAGATTAATAATGATATCTCGTGATAGACGTTGCAGCCGTACAAAGGCCGTACGATAATGACGTTTCTTAAAGTAAAAATTTCCAAATCGGACTTTGTGTAGCAATATCTCTGCTTGTAGGGCACAAAGCAGAAAAATAAAAATACTTTTATTATGCAAGTCGGACTCAAGCTATCGATCAAGCCTACTTAGAACTTGATCAGTATAGCCGTTATTGAGATTCGATAATTTCAGATGCTCGAACCTCGATGACTCGCGTAAAGTCACACGGCAGTGTTCTCGGTTGACTTGACACCCGAGACACTACCGTGTTTCCTGATAGAGAACGAATGAACGAGCGAAGAGCACACTTGCTCTTTTTCCACGTGTCCGATTGGCAGTCGATGATGTTGTTGAATTTCGCGGCGAGTTTGACAATTGCTGATAGTTCGTTTCGGATAAGTAATGTTTACGAGCCATAATCTACTATCTTGTAGATAAGTTCTAAGAAGCAATGAGTATTGTCATTTTGATTGCATGTATTTTTTATTGTATTGTACTTTTACGTATGCTTTTTAATTTTAAATATTTTTCTTTAATTTACTTAAGATTTATTGAAATATTTTAGGATGTTGCTTAATAATTTTTTTCTGAATATCCTAAAAATATATGATATATGTAATTTTAGTACAAATACAATATATTTTTTTATACTTTTATTAATACAATTTCATTGAAAAGATAATTCAATTTTATTATTTTCATAAAAATGAAATAAATTAAATAACTACAAAGATAGTTACGAACAATAGGAAGCTAAGTTGAAATGTTATATATAAAACATATATTTTTTTATATAAAGCGATAATACCCGGGGAAAAGTTTATATCTAATTATATATAATTTTATAGATCTATTTATGTATGGATTTTGACCCGATCTAATTATATATAAATAGATAAAATTGTTTATGATTATATATAAACAGATCAAATTATGCATACTTATGACGGTAAAATTACGGTTGTGTTCCGATATTGATTGCTAGTACTGAAAATCTATAATATATGTGACATCCCTTATAGAAAATAAGTGAAAAAAATGAAAAAATAAAAAAAAATGAGAGAAAGTGATGAAACATATTTTATCTCGTATCACCAGGTTTTTAAAAGTCACTTATCCTACTTGAAGATCCTGCTCGATGCCGTTTAAAGATACCCGATAAGAAAAATCAGAAACCGAAATATCAGAAATTATTTTATTTATTTATATTAGACATTATAAACGCGCGCTATTTATCTTTTTAAATAGAGCTTAAAAAGAGCAAAAATTGTTTTACTGTTATATCATTAACCTTTTGTCATAACACAACTGTCAAAACGATCTTCGCGACAGCTGCTCACGAAGTAAGTGCAATGAGAGAACCAATCAGCACTACAGAAAAACGGCAACAATACTTCGAAAAATGCGAGTATTGATTTGCATGCCTTTTTTTTAGAAAGGATAGTAAATAATTGTAAGTCAATATTATTTATAGCAATACTATTACGGTTTACTGATTTTGATGATATTATATACATATATACATATACTGTAATAAAGTTTACAATCATCTTATACATTTTTCCACATTTATCAAATTATTTCTATTTATTTAAGTACAAAGTACAATAAATTGGATAATTTTTATCATTGTATCACGTTTAGGATAAATGTAAGACAATTTTTTTCTACTATTATTTTCTATCATTCTTTTTTATCATACAAAAATGTTAATTTATTAACCAATAGCTTATTATATGTATAATTACATTATGATTAAAAGATTATATGTTATTGTGATAATAATAAATTAGCAAATTTTTACTTATGGTAAACGAGGAAATATCTCGAAAATATTCGCACGCGGTATAAGACACGATTTAAACGAAAGTTATTTATATTTGCACAAATAGGAAAGTAAAACTGCATCAGGAATTTCTGTGACGCCACATTTTTCTCGCAGCAGTAACTGCATCTTACGCAACTCTGTATTCATTTAGATGGAAGTGCAGAGTGGAGAAGGGAGAAAAAGAACGAGAGAGATGAATCAATATCATGTGCATTAAGATTAATTAATGGCAAACCGTCTTTTCTTAGACGTGCTATCATCTTTCTTGTAGCGAATGTTATGTATATTAGTAAATTTCCCAAATTCGTGAATTTTTTTATGCGATAATATCATCTTAAAATAAATTTTGTTAGAAGTATAATTATAAATACAAAGTATATTAATCAATTACAAAAAAAGAACAAATATTTATAAGATAACTTTAATTTTTCCAACATAGAATATACAATATATATATATATATATATATATATATATATATATATAGAAAAACATAAAAAAAAGCAATTCTTCTAGATGCTACAATATGCAGAAAAATTTATTGGCTTAACTATTGGAAACTAATCATTTGATATAAATTATCGATCTTTGACATGTTTTATTTACATCATAGCTGAAATACTTTTAAATGATTAAAAAAAGGAATATTATAATAAGAAACAAATAGAAAATAAAGGAATTATTTCGTATTGATTTTGTTATCTTATTTTGAGAAATGATATCTTTTTCCCGTCTGATTTAGCGAATGCATGAATAAATTAATCGATAAATTTTAATGAATATGATGAAAGATATTCGAGAGAGTCGGCCAAGATTTTATTTTAACATTTCGCCACACATTTATTGATGTGTGCCAATCATTTCTATGTCGTTCCGGGTATTTCTCGATGTAGCGACGGAGGAAGTTTCCATCGCAAAAATATTCCAATCGGAAGAATCAAAACGCTTTGGTCAAATTTAAACAGTACTCAAATACTTACGACGACGAGTGTTTAAATTGTAACATATATACAATATCTTGTTTTCGCTTGTTGCGCGTTGCTTTGGTTGGAAATTGAAAACGTCACGATGCCCGTTCGTACAATTTCATTAGCCCATTTTTTTTTTTTGACAAGACGTAACCATAGACAAGACGTAAAATAGATAAATACACACGTCAGCAATAAATAGGTAGGCTAGAAAAAGTAAATATACTACAAATATATAATAATAATAATATATAGCGCGCATTTGTAATGTCTAATATAAATAAATAGAATAATTTCTGATATTTCGATTCTGATTTTTTCTTAATGCTAAAATCAAGCTTTTTATAAAAAAAATTTTAAAGATAGATAACAAATTTTTCTCAAATATAAATTAAATAAATTATAAACAGAAATTATTTTCGCCACAAGTTGTATTCTTCCTAAATTTTTCTAACAAAATTATCTTTTAAAAAAGGTAAAAAATTACGCTCCAACGCGTCCCTTTTCTTATTTATGCCAAAAAAAAGAATTTTATACTTTTATATTATAAATGAGACTAAATTAGTAGAATGTTCTTAAATTATTACATTAAAAAAAATCATTTATATTTCCATTGCAGATATAGCTGATATTTTATTACAAAACATTAAATGAAATTTTAATCGAATCAACTATGCTTGAAAATATAAATTAGATCTTGCTGTTTAAATTAATATATAACAGAAATTTAAGATCAAAGAATAGTTAAAACCTATACATGAAAACATATGAAGTATTAAAGAGAAAGAGATTTTGCAAATCTTTCTTTTATATAAATAAATAAAGCTCGAATTCTTACTTTCGTAAAGAGATTTCGGGCAACAAGATCTCCCATTATCTCAATGAAGAAAACTCAGAAGAGTTAGAATTAATTTGAGCTAAGAACATAGTGTATTGCTATAAGTGCTTCTACTTCCGTAATATGTTCCAGTTACATGTTTCCTTCGTCGACCTTAAAAAATTCTAAAGATATTTACATCTGTATTCCGTAACCTTCTTCTCGATTTTCAGAAAATGTAACAATGGCTGCTGCACTTTCTGAAAATCGATTTAATCATCGGTTCATTGTATTTATTGTTTTGTTTTTTTTCTGCTACACCTTTTTCATTCTTTAATAATCTTCAATGTTGCTTAATTCATGTTCAGTCTATTTTTTTATAATAATCCATATAGAAAATTTCAGTTTAATCACTATCAATAACACGATGGAATCTATCAACTGTAAATGCCTATAATTGGAAAACGAGATTGGGAGAATGGCAAACAAGTCGAGTGAAGATTTTCTTCAACAAAAAAAAAATAATAAAAATGAAATATAAAAAATAAAATAAAAAATGAAAATAAAATGAAGTTTGGGATACAATCGCAGAATAATTAAAAATTGCTCTTGTTTTAGAGCAAAAGATCAATTAAAGAATCTTGGGGACTAGGAAAAATAGCAAAATAGTAAAATGAAGTCTAGAATGAATAAAAAAAGCTAGGATAGGAACTCAAATATAATAGGAAAAAGTAGACGCGAGAAAAAACTAAAACGAATCAAATTGAAAAAGAAGAAGAAGAAGATATTTAGAGAGTTTACGAGAAATTGGAAAAGATCAGAAAGTAATTTATAACTGATATAGATTTGAAACTTATAGAACAACTATATTGAAAAGAAGAACGACTACAGAAAAACAGACCCAAATGATCCAAAGATTATTAGATGTTAGCAATGAACTGTGACATGTTTAGAAATGAGATGGAAAAAATTACTACGAGTTAAAAGGAAACAGAGAGAAATAGAACAAAAGAGAGGTTGGGTAGAAAACAAATAGAAGAGAAAAAAAGCAGAGGAGTAGATAAGTAAGAGAAGAAAAGTGGCTATCTATGTTATTTGCGAAGAAAAGATGGTTAAAGCATGCTACTACCTATCAAATGGTATAGCAATGTTTGAATTGTTTTTCACATGAATAGATTTTACAACCTGAAATATTATTCTCTTCTATCCATCGCCGTGTTTTTCTCCATTACATCACATCGACTATCTCCCCCGATCTTAGCAGGACCTTCATTCTGCAATTTTTACATCTTTTTTTCTGTTCATACACTGTCATCAGTAAGACTAATATTTCTCAACTTTATTTATTCCTCTCTCTCTCTCTCTCTCTCTCTCTCTCTCTCTCTCTCTCTCTCTCTCTCTCTCTCTCTCTCTCTCTCTCTCTCTCTCTCTCTCTCTCTCTCTCTCTCTCTCTCTCTCTCTCTCTCTCTCTCTCTCTCTCTCTCTCTCTCTCTCCCTCTCTCTCTCCCTCTCTCTCTCCCTCTCTCTCTCTCTCTCTCTCTCTCTCTCCCTCCCTCCCTCTCTCTCTCTCTCCCGGTCACGCGTTGAACTGTTGCCTTTAATTATTTTTGAGCTTCTGCTCATTATTCTCGATTGTGATTATAAAACGATCCTTGTTGATTTGTTTTATTCGTTTTGAAACTATTTTTCGTTCATCACGCGCATTCTCAATGTCACTAATTAATCGTTTGATGAGAGATTTTTTCACATGATTACTTGTTTTAGAAACTGCTACTTTCATATATGATGTGCACATTACATGTGCCGCATTTGCCATTTAACCCTAATTAGTCATCCAAGGTTCCATTCGTTACATGCACGAAAAAAGATTTTTTTTACAATTTTATATATATATATATATATAAAATTGTGAAAAAAATATGAAAATCAAATGGATAATTATATATGTATAGAGTCATCCGAGGTTCCATTTGATTTAAATATATATATATATATATATATATATATATATATATATATATATATATATATACAGTACCCAGTCAAAAGTTCCGGGCCTAAATAACTTTTGAACTGATTGAGGTAGAGGTTTGAAATTTATAGGGATACAATGGGATCTATCATTTAACTCCAAAAACACCTAACCCCATACTCTTGAGGGGAAAGGGGGTTGGAAAATCTTAAATGGCATGTGTGGCATGAATAACGTTTGAAAGGGCTTTCCGAGGCAAGAACACGAGATCGCCGAAGTCTTTACGATTTTTTTTTAGTTATGATTACTTAAACTGTATTGAGAGTTTGTAATAGAGAGAACCTACGATGACACGAGAAAAATAAGACTTCGTGCAAGCACGCGTGTCCTGAATAGATGGAAGCACATGTGGGAGTGTATGTGTGCGTGCATCCAAGTGTGAGTATCCGGTTAACCAAGCAAGGATATAAGACAGAATATTTTACAATTTTATATATATATATATATATAAAATTGTAATAAAATCCTATATATGTATAAACAACTATACCAAATGTTTACAGTTTATATGATTGTATTATGTTGTTTATATATTGTAATTTTTTTCGTTAATATCATTTTTTATAAATACATTCATATATTGTCAATGTACTATCAATTTATATTTTGTATTTTATGTAATTGTAAAATTTTTATTTTTTGGTGTCTTTTTTGGATATTTATGTCTTAATATTAATCAATGCTTTCAAAGTTAATATGCAAGTTTATTTACAATAGGCACTATCTCTTTTAGTTCATAACAATAATCACAGTATCTTTCATATTAAAAAGTTAATACTAATTAAAGTTAATGCTAATTAAAAAGTTAATCACAATAAAATATTGTAAACATTGCTTTATTAATTATATAATAAAATATTATAAAATTTTTTAATAATGTATATAACTCTTCAAAAGATATATATCTTTTCAACTCTACTGTAAATTAAATTGTTTTATTAATACAAATTTTATTATTATAATTTCTTTATAAAGTTTTACAAGAATTCAAATTACAAATAAAAGTTTTACTGAATATTTGTATTTTTTGTAGTCTTTTTTTATTGTACATTTTATCGATACTATAATGTATTCAATAAGCCAATGAAACAATAAAAATAAAAAAAAAATAAAGGATTAAAAGAGCGAAATGTTTCACGTATATCTTTGATTGATTTATTTGTTTCTTTGATATGCTTTAGACTAAATTAAACCTCAAATGAAATTTAGGGAATAAAATTTTGATTTCTTTTGCCTCATCAGCTCCTTTCTCACCATCACGTTTTTGTCGTTTTTAATCATGATGCACGAAAATTAAAGTTGCATCATAGCTGCAATAATAACTGCACTGCATAAAAATGATACTGTAATCACATGATGCATAAAGGCAAAGCGAGCAAGACGTAAATGAATCATCTCTTTAATTACGCATGCGGAATTTTACAGATCAAATTATATTTATGCCATCGCGATAATGCGAGCCTTATTCCTTTTATTAAGGAACACTTTTTCTTTTCCTCCGCCCTTTTCTATAGGCCTCTGTAAAAAAATTAATTTTTTATATTCAAGTGGCTGAATTTCATTAATATCGTATTATATATTCTACTATATGAGATAAAAGCTAAATAAAAACAAAAATAAACTAAAACAGATAAAATAATCACTTTTTATTGAGATCACTTATGTGCTTAAACTCACTCAAGAGGATCCTGAACTGACGAATGAACTCTGAGAAAAACGTTCACACATATGCATCTAACATACATAGATATATTTACGTATACGTATACAGATTGTCCCGTAGCACTGTTCTCATGAGAAGGTAGACGGGAGCGAGATAAATCAAAATGTTTTATATCAATTTGCGATAGTCGTAATAATTTTCGAATTATTAAATATTAAAGTTGTACAAATAAGAGCGTGCGGAGAGAAAGCGCTCGCCCGCCTGATCTGTAGGTCGAATGGGAAGAGTGAGCGGCGGCTACTATCCTTCTCTTTGCCACGCATACTTCACCCATCGCCGAGCGCCGGGTGGTCATTGTCGTCACGCTGAGTTGTCCCGCGCGCTCTTATTTGTGCAATTTGCATTGTGCTTAAATATTTAACAACTCGAAAATTATCACTCACGAGCGATGAGGACAGTACTATGGGACACCCTCTATACACTCATCAAACATTTCTGCACACATATGAACAAATTTTCGTATTGCTTTTTTGTATCACGTTAGATATTTAGCCTAATTTTAAGAACTCAATGTTGTTTCTTCATTTTCAATCTTCTAGTCTAGCAATATCAGTCTTGTAGATATAGTGTAAAATTTTTATATTAAGTAAATATCGATGCGACTTGACAGCTCTGAATGCCATATTAAAGTATCAAATGTAATATGGTAAAATAAATTTAAATTATAAAAATTTTTTCATTCTAAATATAAAATTCATTTAGGATCCATTGCTTTGCATATATGTGAGTTTGTTTTATTTTACAATTTTTAAGTTTTACGAAATTTAGAGATTGTTATATTTCTTTACTTGATATTTAGAAATTCGACCGAACTTATTTGCCTTTGCTTATTTGACACGACAACATATATTTACTTTACATTATATTTCTAACATTCATTTTAATTTTGAACATATTCATTTTAAAAAAAGTTGTTGACACTACATACATTATTTTACGACCATTTTGAAGATTATAACCACAAGCGTTGAGAGTCTAAAGACATTATTAATATTTAATACCATTATATTTAATACTATTTAATAATATTTAATACTATTGAATTTAAATAAATTTAAATATAATTTAGATAAATTTGTACTGAAAATTATCTAAACATGGGACTGAAACGTTTGCAATTGTTTTAATTTTATTTATTAATATATGTTTATGTACACTTCAACAACGTGGCGTGTGTCGGATCTGAATGTTGGTATTACATTTCCAATTTTAAAATAACCCAATTGTTAAAAATAAGATTAATGGACAGTTATTATATGTTAATTATAAATAAATAATATTATATCATCGTCTTTGTCTTTTTCTTTTTTTTTAATACAAAATTAATTTAATTAATAAAAAGGAAATGGCTGAGAAAGATTTTTCAATAATTTTCTTTGTTTAATGTATTCTACGTGTATATGCGAAATATTTTAATTTTCAAGTTCCTGAAGTAATATTGGCTTCTCTGATGTTAGAATAGCGATATGATCTTGATTAATAAGTTAATTGAAAAGCATTGAAAGTGAATCGACATAAGTTGCAAATAATTACGATCGCGTGAATTGATTATTAGACGGAGTATCAGAAACTACTTCGGTTACTAATGATTATGTTCGTTTTTCGAGTACCATCCTCTAATAGTGCCACTTAATAAGAGCCACTTTGCAAGTTTATCAGATCTATCCGAGCAATCAATCGGATTCGTGATGTGTGGAAAGGGCCGAAGTAATACAAAAGATTTATTATTGTAACTTTACATACATCTTCATTTGAATTCAAACTTTTGATAGCTATTTTGATGTCAACAAAATTATATTTGCAATTTTATGTGTATATTTACGTTATATATTAGATAAAAAATTTTTTTTACAAACGAAAAGTATTAGATCCATTTGAAAATTGTTTTATTCTGTATAACCTTAAAGAAATTAACAAAAGATTTTGTAAAATATTTTCTTCAAATTTTCTATGAAAAGCATATATTTTCAATTTTTTTAAGATAAAATTTTTAAGAAAAAATGGTGAATTCTTGAAAAAAGACCTGGAAATATCTATCAGAAATAATCTTTTTACCAAATTAATTTTCTGTATTCATTTCATTTTTTAAATTTTTATAAAAATTTCTAATAAAAGATCAAAGCAACCCGGGAAAAAAAGTTTACATCCGGGAAAAAAAGTTTATATCTAATTATATATAATTATATCATATTAATATATATTAATTATATATAAATATATATATATATATATAATAAGATCTATTAATATTACAAATTATATACAATTATATCAAAATATTTATAACTCCATATCAAATTATATAAAATTATATTAAAATTTTTTTCGAGTAAAAAGTTTATGTCTAATTATATGTAATTATATCAAAGTATCTATAATTTCATATAAAATTATATTGAAATTCTTTTCGGATAAAATATTTAGATTTAATTATATGTAATTATATCAAAATATTCATAACTCCATGTCAAATTATATTAACTTATATTGAAATTTTTTCGGATACAAAGTTTATAAAGTTATTTGCTTTCAAATAATCAATAACTTTACAATTTTATATGTAATTATATCAAAATATTAATAATTCTATGTACAATAATCTAAAATTATATTGAAATTTTTTTCGAAGAAAAAGTTTACATCTAATTAGAAATGATTATATTAAAATGCTTACAACTTCAAATGGAATTATATAAAACTATAATTCTTTTTCAAATAGAAAGGTTTATAAATGAAAAGATATTAAATTATATAAAAATTTATACATAATATATTATAATGCATCAAACTAGATGCATTCAACTGTTAATAATAACATCTAAACGAGAGACACCGAGTTTAGTTGATATTGTACGATTTATATGTATATACATATATACGAATATACACAATTTACGAACACATAATTTCAATCAAATATAAAGGATAAAGGATCCTTAAGGAAAATTTTAAGTTTAATATAATTACACTGATTTACTTCGTTTATTTTACGAAAAACTTAATATTTTATATATGAGATTGTTCATATAAATACAAATGTTATAAATAAATAAACTTATAAAAATATATTAATTTTTCATATTTATCACAAAAATGGACCCATTAAAAACTTAATCGTCATTTTTAAGTCATTTTTATTGAATAAATAACAACATTAATTATTTTTCTTAATTAACTGTAATATACAATAACTAAATAAATAATATAACTAAATAAAAAAAATATTTTCCATATTTAATATATTAACAAATTCTTTAACAAGTAAATAAAATATATACAACAATTTATAAACATTTTTATAATTATAATGATTATGATGATATTAAACATAATATAAGTTCACGGCTCTATATATGTAATTAAATTATCTTATAAGAATTACATATGCAATCGAGATTTTAAAATTGAGATTAAATTTATGCAGTATAGTAATATTCATTAACCGATCTATCTTATTTTAAGAAGAGACTCCGTAATCACTTATTTGGTCATTTTAATAGTAGGTTTTATCCCAATACGGAGGTTAAGCAGCATTTTAAATAGAATCTCCAAATGGATGGGTGACCGGTTACAGAAACATACAATGATACGAGATAAAAAATGTGTTTCATTCCTCTTTCTCATTTTTTTTTCATTTTTTTCACTTATTTTCTGTAAGGGTATTTTATGTCACATATATTATAGATTTTCAGTATTAGCAATCAATATCGGAACGCAACCGTAATTTTGTCGTCATAAGTATGCATAATTTAATCTGTTCATATATAATCATAAACAATTTTATCTATTTATATATAATTAGATCAGGTCAAAATCCATACATAATTAGATCTACAAAATTATATATAATTATATATAATTATATATAATTTTGTAGATCTAATTATATATAATTATATATAATTTTGTAGATCTAATTACATATAAATGTATGGATTTTGACCTGATCTAATTATATATAAATTATATATAATTATATATAAATAGATAAAATTGTTTATGATTATATATGAACAAATCAAATTATGCACATTTATGACGATAAAATTACGGTTGCGTTCCGATATTGACTGTTAGTATTGAAAATCTATAATATATGTGACATAAAATACCCTTACAGAAAATAAGTAAAAAAAAATGAAAAAATGAAAAAAAAAATGAAAGAAAGGGATGAAACATTTTTTATCTCGTATTATCGCATATTTCTAAAACCGATCACCTATCCATTTGGAAATTCTGCTCGATGCTGTTTAACCTAGGTATTGGAATGAAACCTGCTACTGAAATGACCAAATAAGTAATTACGAGATCTCTGCTTAAAATATGATCTGATTAATGAATGTTACGATATTGTATAAATATAGCCGCAATTTTAAAATTTCGATTACATATGTAATTCTTGTAGATAATTTAATTACATGTATAGAGCCGTGAATCTATATTATTATCTATATTATGTTTAATATGAATCATTATTCTTATGAAAATGTTTATAAATTGTTGTATATATTTTATTTACTTGTTAATAAATTTGTTAACTAAGTAACTAGTATTAAATATGGAAAATATTTTTTTTATTTAGTTATATTATAGTTATATTACAGTTATAATATAGTTCAATAAGAAAGATAATTAATGTTATCAATATTTATTCATTAAAAATGACAATTAAATGACGATTAAATGACGATATATTTATGATGATAATATTTCGTGACAAATGTTATATTTATTTTACGTCGTTATTTAGTACACTGACGTTGAATGACGAGAAATGACCTTAAATTATCGTCATGATGACATCATGTACCTGGGTATATATAATTAGATATAATTATACATTTTTAAATACAATTAGATCAAATTTTTAATGGGCCCATTTTTGTAATAAATATGAAAAACTAATATATTTTTATAAGTATATTTATAATACTTATATTTATATGAACAATCTCATATATAAAATATTAAATTTTTCATAAAGTAAATGAAGTAAACCAGTGCATTTATATTAACCTTAAAATTTCCTTAAGGATATATATATATATATATATATATATATATATATATATATATATACGTATAAATCGAGATGTTATTATTTATACATAGTTTGATGCATCATAATATATTAGACAATACATAGGTATAAGCCAAGTACATGTTAACAAACTACAACGCGAGACATGGCATT